>NC_085084.1:49339037-49571537 GCF_963662255.1 Cinclus cinclus
TTTTTATTTCTTTTGTCACAGCACTTGTTCAATGAAGAAGTAATAAAGCAAAACAACAGCATGAAAAGGTATGTAGTTTGTGGGAGAGATGAAACAAAACCTGCAGCTATATTAGACAAAAATATAATCTGCAAAGGAATCTCCATAAAAAGCCCTTTTGATAAAATGAGTCCATCACATAAGTGATGACTACCTTCAGTAAAATACGACTGTGCCTGAAAATCAGAGTAATGTAATCATCTTTAATGTAATCATTTATTGCTTATATATTTCATTTCAGTTTCTCAGCCAGTTCTGATGTTTTACCTGGTTTAAATTTCATATCTGTTTAGCCAGAGCATTTGCCTTATGACTTCTTTTCCAGGACCTATATCTGTATCTGTTAAAAATTTTGGGTCTATTTTGGGAAGTTTATAATTAATCAATTAATTATTGTATCAACTGCAAAAAATAGCCACACTAAGGAAACTGCATATTTAAAATGAAAGGATAAGGCAAGCTTAATACTCTCCTCATACCATAATTCCACAGGAAATTCAACATCACCATAATTCCACAGGAAATGCAGAATGGAAATGGAAAAAATATTTCTATGTAAAAAGTACTAGCAGCAAGGTACAGTCATAATTTTGAACAAGTAATTCATTTTATAGATAGACAAACAGCAAGCTCTCAGAGCAATCAGATCTAGTGTGAAAATCTATTTCATGCACAGTATTCTGAAAAAACCCCACCTATTTCTTTAAGTTATATTGATCTTCCTAACAGTATGTGTGTGATTCAGTTGGGAAACTTCCTGCTCCTCTTCTTTATAGTCATCATGTATCCAAGACTCTTCAGCTTTAGTTCAGGTTGTCTTGTCATTAAAATAATTTGTAAGTAAACTGGTTTTAAATTATGAGAAAAATAGCACTGAAAATAGTTTTCTGAGATAGAAACACTAATTGTAAATAAATCAAAATTAGAAGTCCAAATTCAAACTCCCAG
This sequence comes from Cinclus cinclus, assembly GCF_963662255.1. NCBI lineage: Eukaryota > Metazoa > Chordata > Aves > Passeriformes > Cinclidae > Cinclus > Cinclus cinclus. The sequence continues at coordinate 49,340,025 of NC_085084.1, forward strand.
CCCTAAATATGCAGCACTTCTTTTCCTTTAGGCTTCATGGGCTACCAACCCTCTACAGTGACTTTTAAATATAAAGGTATTATTTTGTCCCACCAGAGGTAGCCCATAATATTTCATGAATGAAAAAAAAACACAATGACAAATGCATAGAAAAAAATTAATGAAGTTTACAGGTACAGTATATAAATATAAATGTGTGCATACTTACACATTTGGTATGTATTCCATAGATTGCTTGAGATCCTAATGCTGAAGTCAGATCATCAGGAACATGAGTTTGACAGAAAGTGCATTTCAATGAAACAGCACCAGGGACAGATGTGAACAATTATTCTCCAGATTCTCAGAATCATAGAATATTCTCAGTTGGAAGGGATCCAGGGAACCAGGCACAAGGGTCCCAGAAGCTCAGGTGCTGGACCTGCACAGAAACATCCCAAGAAAAACACCATGTGCCTACATCTTTAGAAGAGGACTAGAGAGCAGCATTATGTTGACCAGAACAAAGACCAATTTGACTTCTATTTAATATCAATGTAGACTATGAATAAAATACTGTACGTGTTAGAACTTACTGAAAGAAAAGAGGAGCTGACTGACTTTGACCTTTCCATAAAGGTTTTATGTCTTAGCTAAATTCCAGATTAGTTTGTTTTCTGAAAAGGTGCTACATTAATCCTGTATCTGTCATTCACTTTTTCTTTCACATGAAAGACAAACTGTCAATCTACTATAATAAAGCAGGAAAAACTAGAATTGAGACTTGCATGTGCATGGGCAATATCTAGTGGAGATATGCCTTCCTTACAGACAAGGTCAAGTAAGGGTTTCAGTTCTTTCTTATCACCCCTGTAATATGGCAACCAAAGGCGTGAGTCAGGGGACACAGAAAAGAAATGCTGACTGTGACACAGTAATAAATACTAACTGACATACCTTATTCTCCTCAGTTACCCCTAGTAATGTCACTGTCAAAATCTATCCTTCCTCCCAAAATATTTTCTTGTCCTGGTCTGTGTCTCAATATTTTCCTTACCAATATTTTTGTATGCAGAGAAGGGCAAGCAGAATTTACTCATAAACTGAGACTAGTTTGGATTTCTAATTTTAGACATGTAGAGTAAAAACTCTGCAATTAGTGTGACTTAACTATTTCCAAGTATAGCAGTAGGAATTATTTTTATTTTTATGTAATAAGTAAGTGATGTAAAAATGTTCTAGGCCTTTGGTGATTTCTCAAACAGAAATTCCAACAGTTTTAAATGACCAGCAACTTTTTATGACCAGACCATCAGTACTTCGTAAAACTGACACTACTGAATTTTCTAAAGAGGAAAGATCAAACATTGTGTTAAGTAAAATTTCTTATCCCTGTGAAACGCAGTCCTCTGCTTTTCAAATAATTAGGTGTTACTATCAAATAAACACTGAGAAGATGTATTCTACAACATTTCTTCAAATATTTAAGTAACACTTCTTATTTAAAAATCATTCTCATTATCACAAATACCTGGTTCATTATGCTAAAAATTGCAGGCTTCTCATGATGCCAGCACCACTTCTAGGCAGTATTAGATATTGTGCACAATTAGCTAATCATCAAGCCTAGTATTAAACAAAGATGAAGCAGGTGTGTCTCTCAACTTGTAAAACCTTTAAATCCAAACTCACTTACAATGTCTCCCTATAGTTGTACTCAGCTCCAACCTGTTTATCATTATATCACTCATTTCGTTAAGTAAGGATTTACTTAAAAGGCATCATGTATCCCCTTCTTGAGCCTTAAATAATTACCCATGGTCACTGTTTCTAAATGTACATTCTAGCCCTTGGTACAGTAAAAAGGATGTCAAGATGTATTGGCATCAAAAAAGACTAATGTTTTAAAAGGCATAAATAATTGCAAATGTTTTGATAGTAGAAAATAAACAGCTGTTTATTTTCTCTTTGCTCTCTGTCAGACTAGTAATTCAGGCACCAAAATTAAGAATGGAAACTTGACACCTTGAGGATAGGTGGCAAAAACTGTCTTACATGCTGCAGTGCTGAGCATCACAAAATTTCCTGTGAGGATTGCTCCCAGATTGGCTCTAATCCAATTGACTCACACCTAGACATTCCGTTTGGTAGCTTGAAATAGGATTCATAATACCCAGCACACTTAGATTATTACAGGCATCTTTGCTTATTGTGGCAACAAGACATGCCTGGAGAGTATTCACACAGAGGCCTGATAGGAGTCATGCAGAGAAATAACTATTTCTCAGTAATGATTTGATTTAGGTTGTTCAGTCTGCCAACAGAGAAGCACCTCTGAATATCTAGAAAAATTATTTTTCTATACATTTTTCTAGGTATCTTGGGTTACTTGCACAGAGGAAGGAAATTTTTGAAATAAAATCTGTGCATCTGAAAGAGCACACGCAAGACCATAATTTGCCCATAAGCTTTAAGTTCTGTTGAAGCACAGGCTTAAATATCTACTTTTATGTTGTTGGGTTTTTTCTTCCTTTCAGGCAGGAGGGAGTTTGACATACAGACTAAAGAAAGGCTGATTTAGATTTTAACAACTTACTTAACAATGCAAGTTCTTGCTTCCCAAGAGGTCCTGGAAAGTTTTACTTAGACCAAAAATATCCATTTTACATACAGTTTTGTTCCTGAGAAGTCTTATATATTACTTATTCTCATTTTCTGAAATTTAATTCATTCTGTGTGCAAATGTTTAAAGTCATTATCCCAAAGAGATTGCCTCCAATTTTAGGGCCACATTATGAACAGTTCTTCAAACCTTTGCAAGGGAAATACTCATGGAACACCAACATTTATGACTGGGGAATATTATTTTAAATTATGCTTACCTTCACATCAGCTACCACCAAAAGCCTAGTCCACAACAAGAGCAGAGTGCTTTTCTAAAGGTCCTGGGTAGGGAGCAGAACAAAGATTCCCTACTCTTGAGTAAGACCCTTAATCAGGAGGGAGGTCTGAAAGGCTCAAGACAGCTTGTAAGTGTGAAACACTTCATAAAGTATAGTAAGTATTGCAACCCATTTCTGGAAGTATTGTGCAAGTGGAATAGTGATCTTGGAAAGCTGGTGTTTTCATCTGAAGAGCTTTTTTTCTTGACACTGTAATTTGTTATCAAAGCAAGAGAAACTGCACAATAATTCTTTTGTTTAGTTTGGGGTTTTTGCATGCAAAGGGAAAAAAATCATAATTGCTTTATTTTCAGAATAAGATGCCAAGATGTGACCCCATGGATATTTCACATGTCTTCTCATAAAGCTTCTCAGTTTCATCCTTGATCAGGTACTTCACATCACACACAATAGCAGTGCTTTGTGGCTTTAGAAGTTGTAAATATTTTATATGCTGTAGAGAGATATATTTTCTATAGGTTTTGGGACACAACATTAAGAAGATGATAAAGTAGTAGCTTTGCAAAAACTCCAGGCAGCCTCATAAGCAGTAGAACCATCACTTTGGATCACCTCAGCTGAAACTACAATTTGGGAAAAAGCAAAATGTATCTTGAATTACATTATTCTATCCCTGGACTGTGAGTCTCTTTCTAGTCTTGTTTTTGGTTTTTTTTTTTTGTTTTTTTTTTTTTTTGTAGCAGCAGAATAGGCAGAGATAATTCAAGCCCTCCTTGACCCCTTGCAAAAGTGGAAAAGGGTGTCTGGTTTATATATTACATTTGCAATTCCAGAAAACTCCTGGCAAGTCTTTCCATAAAAGCTGTTAAGAAGCCAAGCTTTTGGATCACATAAGGGATGGTCGTCCAAAGAATAGATGACTGCTTAAATTATGTTAAAAAAGGAGCAATAAAGATTCAACATTCAGTATAGAAAACGACTACCATGGAATTTCATCACAGAGATTTCTCCAAGACCTGTGTTTGTAAATGATTAGGAAATAAAAATTTCAAAAATTAATTGATAATTATGTACAGCAGTTGATGGGAGGAAATGTAAAATTACTAAGGTTTGCATAAGAATTTCATAATGGAAAGTGACAGGAGAAACCAGATTAAATTATGTGGTGCTGAATAAAAAATAAGGAACAAAGAGAAAGTGTGTGGTCTAAATTAAAATTTACTGGAAGCAAAATGGATTTCAGAGCTAACCTGGACAACTCTCTCAGAAAAAAAAATAAACAATGCAAACAACTGTTAGCCAAAAAAGTAGCAATTAAAACAAAAATATATACAAGCCTATAACAGCAGTTTAAGTTGTGATATCCATCTTAAAATTATATGAAACAGAACTATAATACACAGAAAGAGTACGGAATGGTTTCTGTAAAAAGAGTAAGGAAAAAGGCTTTTCACTCTCAGAAAAAGATGGCTAAGAATTTGAGAGCTATCTATGAAATCATTAATATCTTGAAGAAATTGGATAGGTATGGCTGTTCACTATTTCAGGTAGAGAAAAGGGAGCCAAATATAATTAGCAACCAGTATTTAAACTGGTTTCATTTTATTGTGTTTTATTTAAATTAGCAACCAGAATTCAAAATAAAACTAAGTATTTTTTAAAACAAAATATAATTACAGTTTGTCATACATTGAAACAATAATTTAATTAATTAACAATTAATTAAATTAACAATTTAGTTAATTAAAAATAGAAGAGGAGTGAAGGAAAAAAACAGTTACGAGAAACAGCCCTGAAAACAAGATCATTGAAGAAGGAATAAGAGGTGTTGAAGGGAGCAGAGATTCCAGTGTAGCCTATGGGAAAGATGGTGGAAAAGATTTTTCCCTGCAGCCCATTAAGGACCTCATGGCAGAGCAGGGAGGAATGGCAGACGTGAACTCTTATGAACTGCAACACTCCATTACCCATCCCTCTGCTAGGGCTGTGGAGTCAAAAATTAAAGGCGGAATAAACAGAGTGAAGCTGAAACTGGAAATAAGGATGCGAAAGGTGTTTCAGCTTTTGTCTTTGCTTCTCACTATCTATCTCTACTTAAATTTGTAATAAATTAAAATACTTTTTCTCCAGTTTAGGATGTTTTATCCACGACAGTATCTGGTAAGTAATCTGCCCGTCATTATCCTACTTGGGGTTATTTTCTTCTCCTCCTCCACTTGGTTGAGGAGGGATAGAAAATGAGTGGCTGAATTGGTGCCCTGTAGCTGACTAAAATCAACCAACAAAAAGGATCTACTAAAGATCTACTAAAAACAAACAAACAAAAAAAAAAAACACCAACAACAACAAAAAAATACTATATGCAATATTCAGCTCAAAAAGTGTCCACAGATTGCAGATTTCCAGCAAGCAGAAAGGTTAGAAATAATCTTCTGAAGATTCAGAGTAATCTGTGATTCTCTGGTTTCTTTCCTTCATCTGTAAGTAGTAAGTTTTTGTCTTGTCAGTGAGGAATGGAAAAATGGGCTAACTGAACCTCAGGTGTGACTCAATGAGAAAATTATTAGGCAAAGACCTTGTACCTTGGCCTTACATCTGAAATGTAAAATTTGCCTTGCTCTTTTATGCAATGCATACAGTCAAATATCTCTGTCAGAACTGCTGAAATTTGATGAGAAATTCAAAAACCTAGGCAAATAGAATAATAGATGACTGCAGGCAATATGTTTGGAAGTGACTGTGTTGGACACTAAGTGATAGAAGGTGAAAGTCACACAAGAAACTGCTGTAGCAGTATATTATGTCCTCACATGAGTCTTTCTAAAGGAAGAAATACCCTTACTCAGGGCTGGGTTTTTAAAGTATTTTCCCTCACATACCAATTTTTCTGCATAGCATGGACTCATAAAGCACTACACTAGGCAGCACAATACTGCCACAGACACCTTGGCCACACACGTAACATGGATCTGAGATTCCAGTGAGGGCAGCCAGGGGACTGGCAAGCAAATCATCAAGGTGGAGAACATAGAAATTCTCTCCCTGCTCTTAGTAAAATGTGTAATTCATATACATTCATATATAATTCTTCCATAACTCAACTTCAAGTACTTCCAAAGAAAGGAGAAAATAAATCAGTAAGGAAACAGATTTTAATGTCAAGCATTAAAGGGATAATTATAAACAATAGAAAGGACTTTTTTAATTATGAAAAATACCGTGACAGTATGCTTTCAAATCATATATAATGGAAAACAAGGTGAGTCACATAATCATACTCCTTTTGACACATAACAATCTTCATTAGTGATCTTCATCCTGCCCCCATGTCAAGCCTGTGTAAAGGGGGCAAGCTTCTTGAAATATGTGAACATGCATCTAATCTGGTACATTGAAAATGGTTATGCACTCACAAGACTTGCATCTTTTGAAACCACTCAACTTACTGTAGAACATCTACTTGTTAAGATATATTCATTGAATATCTCTTAATTAAAAAAAAAAACACCGTACAAGATTGAAGACATCACAGATAGATTACTTATGATATAACCTAAAATCCCTTCAGAGTTTGCCAAGTGTAAGATGAGAGAACTGATGTTCAGCGTGGTAGTATTCTGATTAGTTGAAATCTTCCTTGGTAAACAAAGATAGAATATAACCACTGGGGCTGGAGCCAAAATATTAACTTAGAGATAATTTTTGTTGTGGTTTGTTTCTCTGCTTGATTTTATTATTGCTATATTGTTGTAATGTTAATATTATTGTGTTACATAGTACAAATTCCATAAAACCTCCAAAGAACTTTTTCCATACCTAACCTCTAATAAAGGAGTGGACTTGATGTCCTTTTCTTCTTTTATTTCCTTTTTCCTGGTTTGTTTTTTTTTTTGGGTGGGGGGAGGGAATTGTTTGTTTGTGTTTTTTTGGTTTGGTTTGCTTTGGTTTTTTGTGGTGGTAGTGTTTTTGAAGTTTTTAGATTCCCTTGATAAACCGATGGCATAGTCCAATGGCTCAAATCTAGAAATGGTATTCACTGGAAGACTTTACTCCAAAGCAAACATATATCAAAAAAATGACCACTAATTCCAGGTGCACAGGAGCCTGGTAGAAGAACAAAATGAACTAGGTTGCTTTATGCTTCTCAGAAACACTATTTATCATGCAAAATAAGCACTATAACAACATTTTATTAGTATATAACCTAGCTGTCATTATTTCCTTTTTCTGACACCTAAGAATTACATGACTTATATTTTTGCAGGTGAAAGTCCTGTAAAAAGGTAACCAGTTCCATTTTCCTACCACCATTCCACCTGAAGTGACTGAGAACTGAGAAGAATTAGAAAAACTTTTATTTGTTCTTTAAAGCTTCTGTAATTTTAAAAGTAATTTTTCCTACTTAGGGTGAGACTTCATATCGTAGCTACATAAAGTCAGAACTTGTGAGGAGCACAGGTGCCATGGAGAAAACCTCACATCAATTTCTGTTTTATGCCTTAATGGGGAAACAGATTAAATTAATGATAAACTACAAGAAGGGAATTTTTCTTCCTTTGTTTTTTTTCCCAGTAGCTTTCCATTCCTTCTGAATGGATTGTAATTTAATTAGAATGCTAAATTTTTTTCAGAAATGTAAAATTGTATCATATAGGATAATATTTGCTGCTGCTAAAGGAATCATGTTTAGAGAACTGGTTGGACCCAGAAAATTACAGGGACTTCATAAAAGGTTCATGTGATCAGTGGTTTAAGCAGCAGTGAGCAGTTTCTTCACAAATGAGAAAAGATCTCTGTCAGAGAAAAAATATGAACTGCCTCCATGAAGTACAACTCTGGATCTTGAAAAACTGAATTTAAAGAATTTTTTTTCCTAGAAAAGTCATATATCTGTTAGTGTCCTTTCTTTAAGTGTAAAATTCTATTCAACATTTTTATCCCCTCTTTTCTGTTAGTCTATTTTACAAACATTGTCCTCACTTTCCCTCTTCATTCTTCCCCCGCCTGCTCTAACTATGGAGGAATTTCTAACACAGCAATCAAACTCCTAGATGAGTCAGATTTGCTTATTGTATTGTACTCACATATGTAAAAGAAATCATGTCATCTCTGTTCTCATTAATGATAAGAGGTCCTATTAAAAATTCTGCTCTTTACTCCTTTTCTCTGTCAGAGAGGGCTTCGGGAAATTTTGTTTTTTCCTTTTGTTTTTCTCCCACTAAACATTCTAAAAAACAATAGATAATGATTTCTCACCCTGTAGCTGTTTAGAGAAATCACTCTGTATTTTACCACTTATGTTTCCTTTTTAGATAAGAAAAAATAAAGCTATTTTCTGACCACAAGCAACTTTCAGAATTACCAGACAGTAATTCCAGGGTAAAACCATGTCTTATGTTGGAAGCAAATTATTTATATGCCTTTGTGTCAATTTTACCATTATTATTTTATATATTAAATCAACAGAACTTTACAGCATCTAAATAATTTCAGCCCATAAGTGCTACCTTCATACTTATTTTGAGAATAGCCTTGCAAAGAGACTTAAGCATTGCAACAGGGATTTAGTTCAGTGTATCTTCTATTAATTCAAAAATCACAAAAGATATATGTGTATTTCATTTTTTTAACTGAGTGAGATACACATAAACTTACAAAAACATTATGGATATTTAGGGGCTAGAATAAATAATATGAAATCTAAAAGACTATGCTTTGATTTCAATGGATATAGAGTGCTGAGATCTCTTCCATTTTCAAAACCATACAGTTTTGAAAGTTTCAGAGAAAGGAGAGTAGTTCATTTTAGCAGACATGGAATAATTTGCATTAATCTTTTCAACTAGAGGTGTTTTTGTGCCCTCTGCAATTCTGATACCTCCCAAAATGTTTGGCTGTAGTGTTAATTAGAATTCTGAGCATCTGTATTGTTCTAAAGCTTGTTGAACATAGATGTGGTTGCTCCATGAAAGTGTTCAAGGTCAGGTTCAATGGGGAGGTGAGCAACATGGTTAAGTGGATGGAATCCCTGCCCATAGTGGAGGGGTTGGAACTAGGGGATCTTTAAGGTCCCTTCCAACCTAATCCATTTTACGATTCTGTGGGGTTTCAAGCCCCAGGAGTTACACAGATTTATTGACTGGAAGGATGTTGTATGGGACACTGCATTCACAAATACGCATTGATGATTCTAAATGGCAGTTTTTACTCTCTTTGAATGATCTCTTGTTCTGGAGCTTTGCAATAGGGAAAAAGGATGTTCTTTCCTATTTCTTCCCTAACATTTACTATTTTTTCAATTTTTATCCTGGTTTTTCTTCTTCATTTCCTTTCTGAGATTAAAAAATCCTTTTTCAGTCTCTCTAAAGTGTTTTTCGACTCCCTTAACAGACTTCTCTTCATAATAATTTCTTTCATCTTTCACTGAACAATTTCAACTTCTTCAATATCCTTTTCGAGATAGGGAGACTTATATTGCTAGAAAATTGAAAATTTTAGTTGAGGGCCCTACTGCTATTTTCTTTAGAGTGATAACATACTGTCTGTATCATTCCCTTTATGGATTTAAAAGTTTTAAAGACAAAAGCTGAGTTACAAGAGAAGTTTTTCCTTGCTAATGGCTGGGTTTACTTAGTGCAATCAGATAGCTTTGAATTTTCTCACAGACCCTTGAAATATATAAGTGCATTTGTAAGTAATGGAATAGCATTGTATCTATGACTTGATACAGTGCTATTTCATTAATCATGCTCTGTTTTGTCTGTATATGTGCTTAAAACATTATATAGGACCTCAGTATGGAATCCCAATGGACTCTGCTACTAACACTTACACTTTAACCTCACTCTTTGCTTTTTTTCTTTTGTCTGGGATTTATCCATGATGGTATATATTTTTTCTCATTGCAGATATTGAGCTTCTAGTACAGCCCACAAAGATGACACCTCTCAAATATTTTCACAAATTTCACTAAATAATACCTAGTCATTCATCTCCTTCCAATACTTAAAAAAATGCTCAGAGAACTGTTTTAAGGGACAGGCATAAAAAGTAATTTGCACAAATATACCTTATCAGAGGATAAATTTCAAATTTTCAAAATATTTTCACTATGAAGTTTGTCATACAGGAGCAAAAAAGATGAGATTGAGGGTAGGGAAATGCCACAAAATGGTACTTCTCAAAAAAACAGCATAGATTTTAACCTCCTAACTGTGTCCAGTAGCTGACAGAAAGGCTTCTGAGAAAGCAGTTAAAAATATCACCCTACCATAGCACTTACTCCATGCCAGCAGGCTTTCACAGCACTAACTCATCTTCCAAATGTAAACACCTGAAGCCCCAGTCTTCAAGGATTAAGAAAGGTCAAATCTTTCTTAAAAAAAGCTAGAGAAAGAAAAAAATCCTTTCTACTCTATTGCTTGTTATTAACCATATCAGGGATTATGGCAAGTGGTGAGGTCTGGGGAAACCCTCTGATGGCACATGTGAGAGAGCCTAGCTTGAATGAACAAAAGGAGGACCTACCTAGCAGACCCTTGTCACATAACTCAGATGACCCAGCACATTTCTTCTGGTACACTCAGACATCAAGTGCCAACAGCCTTTAACAGCAGATATAATACAGTTCAAATTAACAGGTTCTGTGCTCTTTGATGTCCATTCTGGAGAAAACAGCTTAACAACAGCAGGTCAGGTCCTACTGACCACAGAACCAAACTGAGGTCATCATGGTATCTTACTGTTAGCATCCCCTCCACACATCAAATACTTTGATAATTTGTCTTTTATAAATGGAATAATGTCACCATTTCACTCTGACTAGTTTCAGAAAATTCCCATAGCTTAGCAAAAAAGACATTTTTTAAAATTCTTTTTTAGAGATCTTTCAGCTTTCTTTGATTATTTACAAGCTGTGTAATTCTGAAGCTAGGCAGATGTTCAGAGAGGACTCCAGTGACTCACTCTAGTTTGTGAATCAAAGAATCATAGTATTGTCAAGGTTGTAAAAAAACTCTAAGACCCAATACAACTGACAGCCTAGCACCACCACCATGTTTAGCACTAAACCAAGCACCATATCCAAGGGTTTTTTTAACATGTCAAGAGATGGTGACTCTACAACCTCTTTCAGCAGCATGTTCCAGCACTTGGTAATCCTTTCTGTTATATATCCAGGAGAAAAAGTGGAAAAAATCCACCATGATAAAAATGGACCCTGTACCAAAAATATACCATGACTTTCCTGCAGTACTACCTTTTCATTTTCTATCTTTAGTTAATACAAATACTGCTTCAGGATCTGAAAGCAGATAAGGCTGTGTGCTGGTATCCCAGGCGCACAGGTATCCCAGAGTCACTTTGCTATGCAAATAATGATGATGGTAATAATGAATAATTATTCTGTTCCATTGGAGATTTCCACTAAGTGGTAATCTCCTGTTTTGAAAGTCCTAATATTTTGTTTCTGTGTGCTGCTAACTACCAAGTAGGATGCTAATGGAAAGGTGCATGACCGATACTTTAATAATCATAATTGTAATCACATAAACTCTTATAAAGCTAACCTTTAATTACATTAGTTGATGCAGAACACTGCTTGCAGTCAAAAAAAATAAGTTAGGTGGGAATTAATTTTCAGTCTAAAAGCTGAGCTTCCAACATTTTGAAAGAGCTAGATAGGTATAAGAGGTTTTATTTTGAACAGATATTAAAATCCTTAGGATTTTGAGAAGGATGGTGTTGTATTAATGTAAGGTGTAGGGCTAATACTGGATAAGTAACAAAGAGAGGAAGTAAATTACTATATTTAAAGAAGTAAAAAATTCAGTAATCAAGTAAACAGCCTGTCTTACAGATTAATTTAAATAGCAATAATTAAATCAAATCAGTACTTCCAAAAATTTTACTGAAGTAATTTAGTAAGTCAGGAATTGAAATATTAAAAAGCAAACTACCAGTGACCTCACAATTGAAATCTGGACGTGAGATAAAACTGACTGGATAGATGGATTAAAATATTGCAAAGAGTGGCATCTCCACAAAGGAGCAATTTGTCTAAATCACTAAAAGACATACGTGAGGTTTTAATGTTCCTGCTCTCCTCACTCATAGTGTCACATTTTGAGGCAGCTCTTTCCTTTTACTCTCAAGATCATACTGGAATAAACTGCCAAACATCTCTTACACCTCCATGCCATCTAATTATAGCCTGTAACACTTGAGAATGCTGACAGTGCTGAGCTATTGACTCTTGACACTCTCTAAAGCACTTAATTATCTTTTCACACAAGCCCCTTTGAGACCTGTCAACTTCTTTGTATTGTTTATTAAAAAGTTGCATATTAAGATTTCAGGATTGCGCACCTGAAGTCAAACTTGCACATACACATGGGCTATTAAAAGGAGAACTTAATAAATGACAGGACAAGAAATGAAAGAATTTGACTTCGTAAGACTTCTCAATTAAGAAGAAAAAAAAATCATCCCTTTACAAAGATTCCTGGAAAAAAAAAAAGGAAATAATTGGAGGCTTTGGTCTAATTTTGCCAAAGATTAAAGGAAGAAACCACCAGTAGTGAAATGGTTGGTGTTATTTATTCTTCTTTCATGACATTAAGATCCAGAGTCAAAACTTAGTCTCTTTCCAATGAAAAATGTATTTAGGTATCCCAGGTAAAAAAGAACAAAAAAAAAAAAAAGGTAAATTCTTCAAGATCTCTCATGTCCCCTACAAAATACTACCAAAATGTAAAGAAAAATTTCTTAGTTGAATGAAATGCTGTAGTCAACATAATCTGAATTATAAAATATATATCAATGATTTTTACACAATTTGGAAGTTTTTCAATGTAAATCTGTTGAGGTTATCCCTTAAATGTCATTGAAAAATAAGATGTCATTCATGATGGCTAAACTCTTGTGAAACTCTAACTGTCCCCGTAAATTTTGGTTACACAGTATTACTCCCTTCAGATACAACAGCTTGATGGCTGGATGCATGCAACACAGATTTTACCACACTTAGGATTTCCTAACAAATTTGAAGGTTTCAACTCATTCATGCAATTTGGCACCATTCTTTCTACATAAAATAAAGTGTGTATTGCCTTTGTATTATATTATCTTGAAAATAGTCACAAGCATTGTCACACACACTCACCAAGACATTGAGATAATTAGTCTAGTAGTGATAGAATTCTGAGTCTGAACATGAAATATGTCTACCACAAGTCTTAACTATCACGTTTTGTCTTATAGCAAGGTAATTTTAATAGTCAGTATACGTGTAAAAAGTAGCTAGTTCCCAAGCTGTCATTTTTCCAAATGACAAAATCAACAGCCTTCTTAAGCAATCCCATCTTTAAACACATTGAGCTCTTTTAGAACATAAGAATTAAAAATTAATAAAAACCCTAAAAAAAAAGTTTTAAAAATAGTCCTTCTTTTCAACAGTTTCTGTAAGACATATTAGTATTTTCTTGTTATAAACACAGAATCAACCTTCTGGAAATAGAACAAATTTGAGACACTGCGGCATATTATACCATGCACATATCAGCTTCCTTTCTTTATCACAGGACTCACTAATCATACCAATTATCTATGTGTGAAATACTGTCTTATGCCTGAATTTGGAGCACTTAAAAGTTGGCATTGTGATCATTAACAGAAATAGCAGCTGCATACGTTTCATTTAGGAGGTGACAGGGCAGCTAGGTTATCCTGCAGCAGCAGAGTGACTAAATGTCAATGCAGACAACCAAGGGACCAGGCTCATTAAGATGTTTGCTACACTGCACAAAATAGTGCATCCTGAAGCGGAATTGGAGGATATTAGATAAAAAGATTTTGTTTGGGTTTTTTTACACCAACTTAAATTGTGTATGTGTCAATTGATCTCTTCTACTAAGTAAATTTGGAAACCAAGCTATGTGAAAACAAAAGAAGTTCTTTACTTCAAATAATGATTCCAGGATGGGGAAACTGCTCAATTTGTAATCTCAGTGCAACTATTTCTATGCCAAATTCTTTGTGTGTTTCATACTCCTTAATTTATTTGCACAAGAGACAAAAAGACAGATAAGGATGTAAGAATCAGTTTTATTAGTGCATTCTAATTACAAAACAGTATATGGCACCATTAGTGCCATCAGTAATTACAGTTTCTCCTTTTAAATTATTTCAGTTGTGGTTTGATGTCATGACTTAATGGAAATGCATGTCCTCCATGAAATTTGGTCCATCTCTATGTCTCAGATGTTTAGTTCTTGATTATGAGTTGTCAGAGAAGCTTTAAACCTTTCCAATCTACTTTACCCTTGTATTTTCTGCAATCACTCCTAAACTGCTTTGATGACTTGGAGGGCTGCTCCTCTTACTGCTGAAATAATTTGCCTTTTTCACTGTGTAAGAAATTTACTTTGCTGCTCCAGAGATTATTTTTGTGTTTTAGCATCAGTACTGTGACTTTATCTCTACCAGCAGCAATTGCATGAAACATGCAATAGAATACCTTTGTACTGTGAGTTTTGCTTTATGTGTCTTGCCATACAGTGAGGTCAGAGGACCTCAATTTCTAGATATTCCATGTTATAGCAAGCAGCAGCCTTTAAAGACCAAGGATGTGTTTATTATATGAATGGATATGCTAATTGCTTTCTTCAGACCTTTATCTCATCCACCTGAATCTTTTTTCCTGCCAAAGTAAACACAGAATTAAGAGGAAGAGAAAGGTTTGGGTACGTCTCAGACAGTGTACTAGGAGAGGCGTTTCTTTGCAAAAATTTCCCTGTAGTATGCAATTTTACAGTTCCTAGAGTTCCTTATAATTAAATTATGTCTTCTACTTTTACTCAAGCTAGGGGTGGAAAAATAGAAAAAGCTTTATGGTTCTTCCACCATTTACTAGAGTCTATTTCTTAATTCAGTTATAAGCAAGAACCACGGAACTGCATATCACAGATATTTGTTTTAGAACATTATACATTCTCCATAAATATTTGCTGTGGGTCAGACTTCAAACAGTCTATTTAATTATTTTTCCTCAGGAACTGACCCTTAAACTCATCCTGAATGTGAGCAGTAGGAGGGGGAAAAAAAGAAGGTGGTTACCTTTCTTCCTGTATTTTGAAAAGATATTTAAGATATCTTTCTTCCATAATAAAATTATACCTGTTCTACTTTTCCATATTCTGTAAATCCTAATCCTATTCGTGGAGAAAGATGAAAGAGCAGTTAGTGACAATGTTCTTCCTCCTTGAGAGAGAAGCAGATCGCATTTGAATTAATTCTGTTTTTCAGCAGCCCAAATTAGGCTTCTCAATTTTTTGTAAAAGAGCATAAATCTCCTTCCAACAGAATTTCACATAAAATTTAGTTAGTTAGTTAGTTAGTTCTATGTGTTTGTTCTAGTTCTTTTCACTTGAAAGCAAAAAACTAAGAATGTAGTGTTACCCAAGCCTGAAAGACTTGCTACTGTATTACAGCTATCTCAGTAAGATTCTTACCATGTGTTTAGTAAAATGAAGACAGAAGACACAAATTCTCATCAGTATTTCTAATGTTAATTCATAAAAAGAAATACATCCTCAGGGACATAAATCCCATCCTGTGTTGAAAAGCAGAAATGAGGCAGAAGAGAAAGAATAAGGAATGAAAAATGTGTACACCGTGTCTAACAAAAATGTAAAAGCATAATTATTTTAGAGCAGAAACAACAAATCAGATTTACCCAATTTTTCTCAAACTTGAAATGCTACCTAATGTTCCTTTCTGGAAGTAGACAGCCTCAAATTTATAGTCCAAATAAACAGAAAGAAAGAGAACCTCCTTCCCTTATAGTCAAATGAGATGCAACCAAAGTCATCACAAGGAAACACCTGTTTCCCTACCATAGTCCACCTACACCAGGCACTCTATCCTACACAATGCTGATTTTTCTGCTTTCACAGCCTTCACAACAGCAACTCGACTCTCTTGTGTCGGAGAAGAAACACTGCTTTCATGGCAACATGAAAGCCTCAATTTTATCTGTATGTCAGGAGATATTTAGCTTCACTGTGTATTTTTAGACTGTCCCACTTTTACTATCTGCCATCCTCTGGTAACCTGTTAAGCAGGTAATGCTTTAAAAAAAAAAAAAACACCATTTCCCCCCACCCTCAAAAAAAAAAAACCAAAACAAAAACAAACAAAAAAAACCCGACAAAACAAAATTTTAAAAAATCCTAAACAAAACAAAAACAACAAACAAAAATAACAAACAAAACAACAAACAACAAAACCAACACAATTATTTCATGGCAAGCTGGAAACGATTAAAAGAAATACTAGAAAGAGATGAACTTACAGTATCTGTCTAACAAGAGAAGCTCAATCAACTTCAGTTCAATACAAGCAGAAGTTGCAATTCAACTCTAATCAATGAGACAAAGAAAAGAAACATAAGTGTCGAAGGAACAGTAGGAAATGGTAACTGGGAGCTGAAACTACTAGAAAGATATAATTTCTGTAGTGGAGGTAATTAAACAGCAGAACATTTTACAATATTTTTCAGCTGTTACCTTGATATTAACTCTTGATGTTTCTTAAAAGCCATGATCTAGTCCAACAGGAAACTACAAATTTGAAACGGAAAGCAATTGAGAAAATTTTGTATTTTATCACTAACATCTGGCCCTAAAATCAATTACTTATCATCTCTTTTGCTTCTCCATATTTTGTTCTATTCTTGGATTGGCTGAACAATACACGTTAGGAAGACATAGTATTAGCAATGCAGCAAGTGCATTACACATAGTTTCATATGACCACAGGGAAAATTACTTTCCACGTGGGCTTGTGAAAATCTTGAACACATACCTCATAGAGCGTAAACAAAGTGCTCTCAGGCATACAGTGGTGTGTGTGCAGTCTGACTGCACAGTGAAATTCAGGAGTAATGACAGAAGATAGAGTATCTAGAGATGCTCAATATCTGTATTTAGACCAGCCAGTACTCTACACAGTTATCACACATGACCTTCTACAGTTTCTGCAATACCTCTATCCCACAAATAAAAAGCAAATGCCATGAGAAACTTTAGGTTTCCAGAACTAGTCTTCCTTTGACCACTGACAATGTGGACATACTTTGACAGAAATTATGAAAAAGAAAATCCAAATCCCTTAATATCCCTGCATGAAAAGTAACTTGATATGTCTCTTTAACACATCTGTAGCATTTATTTTCCTTGTCCATTTTTTTCTTTGATTCACTAAAGCACTCAAAACAGCCCAAGAAAAACAAATGAAAATAAATAAATGAAAGAAGATGAAGAGCAGCCTTTAAAAATAGCCTTGGTTTACAGTTTAATGACCTTATGAAGACAATGACTGTCTATTTCATCTGGGGCCTGCTGTTTTTATGCTATATTAAATTAACTACATATGAAAATATTGGTACTCCAAGACACAGTTGTGACTTTCCTTATAAAAAGCTTAATACAACCTCAAATTTTATTAGTACAGACATGGACAATTTTTTTTCTTCAGTTTTTGATTATTCTTACTCCAAATATTCCCACAGAAAGGAAACATAGTTCAGTTTTGACGATAAAAAGATTCTGCAGGGAAATTATTTGAATGCCAAATTAAAAAAAAAAATGCATTTCACTCATTCATAGACTATATCAAAACACGCAGAAGAGGTACAAAGTCATTGAAATTTTTGTTTTCTTAAACAAGTTAATGTTAACATTATTTTGCGCTTTACTCTGCAGGATTCTTTTGCTTATTATTCCTAAAAAATGCATTTTGTCTAAACTTTTAATGATTACCAGTCACATTTGTTGGTAAAGTTACATCAGTACAGAAAGAATAATAATATTATGATAAAAAAACCCCATAGTAATAATAAAAACAATTAAACACATCATGAACAATGAAAACTAGAATTTGTGAGGGGGATACCTATCCTATTTATAACAAGAAAATCCTGCATACACTCCCTTTCCTCTCTCTGTACTTGATTTTTCTTTAACAAAAATGTCTATTAAATACTTAACATTTTACCTATTCTTACTCCTCAATCGAATTACAGCTTTAGAAGATATAGAATTAGATTTTAAAAAGAAAAGAAAGTGTGGGGGGGTAGTTTTTCCAGTAAAAACAAAATGCAGGTTTCTACATGCATCATGCGGTCTATTGGTCTATTTAATACAAAATTTTATGGCTGTGGTCTTTGAAAATTGGATGGAGAGTGACGTAAACTTTCACAGTATAGTCATCCTCCTGAATATGATAAAAAAACAAGCAAAAATTTTCCCTGTCGTTCAGTCAATTTCTAGTTTTTGAACTGACATAATTGAAGGTGAAATACCTGGAGATTGTTTATAACTTTTAATGCCAGTATGTGTTAATTCAGTGAGATGTCATGCTTCAAATGGTATTTTTGAGAGTAGGGAATTTTAGAATTTTTAGAATTCTTTTATTATTTTACTTTTTGAGAACAAGGACATTCTGTATATGCTCCAGAAAAGAGTAGTCCTGACAAGAATTTCTTCTATGAACAAGAGGCTATCACTACACTTAAACTTCAACTAAGCCTTATAAATAGACTGCATGCACAGAGAAGAACTGAGATCTGATGTGTGCAAGTCAAGTTCTTAAGTATGTGTATGTGTCATGGTTTAGGGATCGTACTCCCCAGTTCAGTGTTTCCCCTGAGACTCTCTAAACCACACCAACTCTCCCTCTTCCCCGCCCCCCGTCCCCCACCCCCCCACCAAAGTTCCCAAGACCTCCCCTTCCTCCTGTTAAGTGGCTGGCGGAGAGGATTGGAGGCACAGAAGGTGAAGATAATGGGCTGAGAGAAGAACAATTTACCGGAAACAACAATGAGATAAGAAAACCAACTGTAATAGCAACAATACTAAGAACAAAAGTGCCAGAAAGAGAGAGTGATTCACATGCAAAAAAACCCTCACCACAGGGCTTGAGCCAACCCCCACTGTACTGTTCACTGTACTGTGAACATGTACAGCTTTATAAAACTTGTATTCTCCTCAACTTCTCTCTAATAAATCTCTTTTTTATAGGGGAATTTGTATGAGGAGTGGCTGAATTCATAGACAATTCTTTTACTCAAGAGGTATATAGTGAAATTATGCTGAAATACATGCCACACAAAATGAGAAATTTTTTTTGAGCAATGTTCTTTTAATTGCATTTATGGGAGGAGTATTCAGTAATTTACAACACTACACAAGAATTTGCTTTGCATTTTCCTAATTGGATAATTATGCATGCAAGAGCTATGGAATAAAATGTGAGAACATTTTTTATTGGGAAATTTCACCACAAATTATATTTACCTTTAAGAAAGCATTATTCTTATTTATGGTATTAGTAATTAATTAGTGCTTCACAATTTCACATTAAAACATATACATACAAAAACAATGTAAGCAAACCTCTCGAGGAAATTTGATATAAACTGCTATAATTTCACTGCCCTGAATTGGTTGCATAATCTTTAGCATCACTTGCAGACCCATCCTTTTTCAAAATGTGAAACTGAAATATTTGCACATTTCCCTTTACCTTCTTGCATGCTAAGATGATACTTTCCTTCTTTTTATTACATGATGGCTATCCACAGCTAATGCTAATTTTGACTCGTGCATTTGCAAGTATATAATTGCTGCGTCAGCATTTGGTTATGGCTATGGTCAGCAAAACATCATTTTTAAAAAAAATTACCTCGTAACCTCATGATTGTTTTACTCAACTGTGCATCCTATTATCTCCAAAAACCATCTTCTATCCAGTTTCTATGACCCTGTAGCATTTAAAGCACAAGCAAAAGGCCACAAAATGTCCTGGTGCTCTTACTTCTTATTTCTCCATATTAGATCAGTGGATATGTACTGTTACTATGACAAATTTTCTGCTTTATTTCAAAGTGTATGTAATATTCAAAGACATGTAATAAGAAATAAGCAGTTCCTGAATATTGTGATTCATAAACAGAACAATACAATAGGCTGAATTTTGGTAAGTCATTTATGCCAACTTATTCCAAATGACCTTAGTAACCCAATCCTTCTACCACTCATGTATTATGAAGACATTAAAGCTTATGTAAATTAGGTATTTTGCATGACACTGGCATACATGGACTCAAATGGAAACACTGGATGTAAATACAAAGGACAGATACAAATTTCATCACTTCAATCGACCATTAATTTCTTTGATCATAACTTTTTTGCAAGAGAAATTTACAAATTTCAGAAAACAGTATCTTATCAACTCAAAATTTTAGAAATTGAAGTCTCTCAACATGTATATGCTAAGATGTGTACAGCAATGTTCTCGTGTGATTGTGAATTTACCATGAGTATGTCATGTTACTGTCTATCTTTAATTCACATGTCTTTAAAGCAATTATTACTTTTCATTATAAATCAAAATTCAGTAAAACGTGTCAGAAATAAGCAGATAGTTATCCCTTAACACAGGTCTTTAATTGATTCTGCTTTGATCTTTGACAGAAAATAAAAAAGTGAAAAAAGAAAAAAATCCTCTTCAGAAATCATGTAAGTGGCAAAAGTGTTTTGCTCTATAAAGTCAGGTATAGTGTCATTTAAAATGTTTTTCTATACAAAGTCACATATTTAGTCATGTAACTAGAAGGAAAAGTTTGAAAAGCATCCATCTACAAACTTCTTTGGAATTTTTTGAGAGAAAGACATGGATATATTTAATAATTAAAAAAATCAAAAAAGGTGGAGTAGAAAATAACATTGATCATGGAAAATAGTCCTCTGGGGATTTGATTTCAATTCCTCTTTTGTATTAGTAGCTCTTTTTGAGTGAGTACAGGAAAGGAAAAGTATCCTGTTTTCACGGGAGAATTTCAGAATGATTTTGCACCAAGAAGTTACTGTCTTAATTTCCTCTGGTAGCTGAAATGTTGTTTTACTCTATCTGTAAAAAAAGATGCACTTCTTCCAGGACTTACAAAAAAAAATAGATTGCATTAAATTAATACTTAAAGATATTTCTGCTTCAAAAATAGTTTAACCTCAAACACTTTTGCCAAATAATGACAATTGAAAGCTGTGAGAAAAAAATTTTTTCCAGTGCAACTCTTCCGCAAAATAATTACAAAGAAGGTGAAATTTCTGGAGTCTTCTCAGACTTAAGTAATCACAAGTCATGTTGAGCAAGGCACATGTATTATATTCTTCAAAAATACAGAGGTGTTCAGGACAATTTCTCGATGGCGATAATAGAAAGCTAGAAAAAAAACCTTCACTGCTATATATCCAATTTTATTTGGTAAGTATGAGAAATGTTTTCAGTGGAAAGAAGTAACTAATTAAATTAGTTACTGTGTCTTTGCTTAAACCATGCACATATCCCCAGTAAATATCCTGGATTTAGCAAAGTAGTTCATTCATTCCTCTACAGTCAGAGGCACATGTGATCCCACTTTGGTTTCGATTAAAAGAAAATCATATCGGAAAAATCAAATCCAAAGCCTGTTTTGCTTCTAACAGCCTCAAATTTGATGCTTCCTTATTCAACCAGGAGAAAACAAGTGTTCAGTATTGATCAATAACAGAAGTTGAAATCTATTTTGAGAACACTGCCTGGGAAGTGAACTTCCTGGCACTTATTTGCTGTCCATCGTAGAAATTTGGTATACATTATTTTTTCAGCTTTGTAGCTACCACTGAAAACCTTTCAGCTTGCTGTGCATGAAAAAAGACAGATTAGCTGCAAAAGGGTAAAGTTTCCTGATCATTTTTTTCCTTGTTGAGGTGGTCTGAGGAATTGTAAGAGCTGTCTTAGTAAGAAAAAAGATGAAATAGCAGTGATTATGAAGACCTGCTGTATGGAAGCAGTTCCATGCCACCTATACTACACAGAAAACAGACTTTGGTTCAAAGAGAAAGCAGCTGAAGTGAGTTCAAATTGCAGAATGTAACTTTTTTCAGAAAATAATATACAGGGGTGATAACTTTCAGTGCAGCTTATGATGGTCATATCTTATTCTTTTTTGCTGTGTTCCCATGGCCAACTCCTAATTTATCGTCAACTGCTCTGGTTTCAAAGGCTAAGTAGAATTAGCTAGTTGAGACTCGTATGAAGTGGTCACTTGAGATTATCATGCATGAGGAACAGTAGGGGAGCATGGTTGTTTTTATGTGATTAAGAAAGAACTCTTGCTAAACGCACAGATCTAGGCTGTGATATAGGTAAAAGCAGCTACTTTTAAATGTCTATTCAAATAAATTTTTTAATCTTTCAAGTGTGAGAGCTTTTGAAAGACTACTGATGAATGCTGGCAATAGACATGTTATAGTTTGGGTTTGCCAATTTTAATATATTTACCTTTTTGTGTGAAATAGAACTAGGAGTAACAGAAAAGCAGGCCTAAAATTTAAAAAGGAATAAAGAAAAATTTTACCAACAACACAAAGAAAAATTCTAATAATAATAAATTCAGAACAGATCTTCAGACCACTCCCTTCTTCCCCTTTTTACATCTTAATAACATACAGAGAAACTTCAGTCAATTCCTTACTTAAAAAATCTTTTTCAGTTCACTTTAGGGAGAGAAGTTTCTTCTTGTTCAGTTATAAGGATCTTTTTTCAAGAGGGGAAATAACCAGTTCTCTCCTGATTTCACTTGTTTTTCATGAATAGCAGCTGCCTGGGATCTGCCATCACGAAACTCCTTCCAACCTTCACAGCCTTTCCAGAGCTGAGCTGTGGACCACGTCAAAATCATGGGGTATTACTTTTAAGGATGAGCTACTCGAAGGCAAAAGTTCTCTTTAAATCTCTTCTCTCTGTTCATACTTCATTCCCAGGAACAGAGATCCCCTTTTTCCCTTGGGACAAAGAATCTTCCAAACACTTCACACCTCACCCCACCCCCTTATGTCTTTTTCCATGGTTTAAAGGAATTTTTTAGTGTAGTACAGTTCATCCCTGTAACTTAGAGGAAGACTTTTCAGCCAACCTTCACGGCATCTCCTCATTCTCCTTCCATCTAGAAACTTACCTTTTGCTTCATTGACTTTGGTGTATCCTTTCTGTTCTTTTTCTTCCTCTTACCCAAGGAAAGATGGAAAGTCTGTAAGTCTTGTCTGAGCATTGGAAAAGTTAAAATCTCACCGAGAAGTTTCAGGGGCTGTTCCAGGCCATGCCGGAGCTGTGTCAGGATCTCAGGGTGCCCAGGCCGTGCTGGGTGGGACCAGACAAAAACCGCAGAGTCCACGCAGAGGAGAAATGGGTGCCAAGGCCGTGTGTCCATGGCTTTCCCCCGGCGCTGCCCGCCCCCAGCTCCAGCCGCAGCCCGGGGGTTCTCCCTCTGCCCTGCCCAGCACACAAAGCCCTGGGGGCTCTCCCGAACCGGGCCCGGCTGCCTCCCCCCAGCCCGTGAGGGCGGCCGGGCGGGCTCGGCCACCCCAGGGCTGCTCCGAGCCGGGGCAGGGCAGGGCAGGGCCCCCCGAGCCACGGACACACCGGGAAAAGGGCCAGGATCTCAGCAATGGGCTCGGCTTCTTTTGGTTATCGGGGCTCCTGGTTGGAAACGGGGCCCGGCAGCTCCCGAGCCCAGCCCTGCCCGGCCCGGGCCGGGTCGGTGTTACCTTGTGAGAGGATGGAAATGAACCAGAGCTTTCCTGGGGTTTACTTGCTTCAAATGTGACTCATGGAGCGAACTGACTTCTCCAATTGGTTTCTCAGGCTGTCAAAACAACCAAACCAGCCTCCAGCTGGCCCCATCAATTCACAGAGGAAGTTCTCGTGGAGAAAAACTTCCTAGTGTGCCCTCCTGTCAGGTGTCTTCAAGGTAAAACCAGCACAAGACAGAATGGGGAAAAAAAAAAAAACAAGGCAAAACAACTTTAATTAAGCCTTAGATCAGTATGAAACTGCATTATGCTAAAGACTTGCCTTTAAAATTTTATTATTGTTTACATAGATAAATAATACCATACCATAAATACATATAACACTTATAAGTAACAATGTATGCCTGCTTGTCAAGATTTTCCCACCTCTTACAACTTTCTTTTTGAGCCTTTTCATTGAAACATCAGATAAGCCAAATAATTTCAGCACAATATTTACAAACACCTTTCCTGCAATTATATTCTTAAGATTTCTTTTAAAAATAAGCAGGAATAGACATTTCTGTCCTATAAATTTTCAAAAATATCAGTTCTTTATAAACCTTCCATAATTTTTGATATTCCAGTTGAAGGTTTTCAATGTTCATGCATGGCAACCCTCAACCCACCAACATGCCCAACAGAGGTTGTAAAGAGTAATTTGATTTGGAGATTCAGTTAACAATGTCACACTTCCACATGTACCCAGCCAGACTCACTAGATTTCCAAGAGCCACCAGGCAAATTCAGTGTTACCATCTGACTTCCAGGTCCACTGTACTTGGAAGTCTCTCAACAGCTACTGTTAAATTAGTGTATCATCCATCAGGTATTTGTTCAGTCAAGAAAGTGGATCAACATTCTAGGGATGGAAGGAAGTAAATGAATTTTTTTCCCTCTGCATATTTATTAGTTTATGTTGTGTGAATAAATGCTGCAACCATTTCCTGTGAGTCCATCTTTCATCATTAAGTGATTTTATTCTTGTGTGTCTCTTCTTAATTCCAAAGCCATATTATTCCTGTGATGTACTGCCTTGCAGAGGAAGACAACTGGCAGTAATCATTAAAAAAGGTAAATGTTTCCATGGAGCAATTAATGATAGAAAAACTGAACATATTTTTCATATTGACTACATACAGATGCAAGAAAATTCTTCTAATTTATATGAGCTCGAAGATTGCCTGTAACTGATGTTTAAATATATCATTGTCTCCATAATTGTCTTGATTTTACTATGAAGACTGACAACAGAAATATTCCTGTGTCTTCAACAGGATTCATCTTGGAAGAAGAACTGTACATTCTAATTGTTTTTCTAAATTTTCTACAATTTTCTAAATTTTCTACAATTTTCTAAACTGTATGAAAATCTCCAGCAGTGAGTATATGAAGATTGTAGTCCAAGCTTAGAGATAAGACTAAAAACTCTTTTTTAATAATAAATTATTCTGAGAAAATATAATTTATTCCAATGACTTTTGACTTAACCTCTAATAATCAACTTTGATGCATTCACTAATTCTTTAATGAGAAGTTCAAAATAATGTAATATATGGTAGTATATAGGAAAACACATGAGAAGATAAAAAAATCAAGCCTTTATCTTTTTTTCACATTTCTAGACTAAAATCTGATCTGTGAAAAACTGAAGCAAGTATAATTAAATATTACTTGATTATGTAACCACAGTGCTCAGAGACTGCTAAGACATGCTTAAAAACTGGGGAGAAATCTAAATTCAGACACTGTACATTCACCTAACTGATTTTGAATCAATTAGAACAACTCTGAAGCTGATACATGAGGTAATAAATGTCAAAGAATAAAAAGAGGAGCAAAGGGAAAGTCTTCCTATGTCATGAAATGGGGACAAAACTATGTCGCGCTTCCCTTGCTGACTAGACCACATGGAGGTAGAAATAAGAAGCAAGGACTCTTTTGTCAAGAGATAAATGATCCTGCATTTTCAGACCTGAACAGAACTTCAGTTTCAGATACATGATAACATTTTTGTGAGTGACTAGAGAAAAATTATATCCTTCTCTAGGAGTTGGTTTGGCGGACATCCCAGGCCAGACCAGTGTTCTAGATGAGGAGCTGCCCCTGAGCCCCAGGCCTTGGAAGGGCATTTGTTTAAATTCATAATAGTCCCCAGGAAGGAAGGCTGTCAAAAGCTTTAAACTGTTTATTATAATGTTTTATAACCCTCATTTCCTATTGGTTGCCCTTATTCTCAATTACATCATCCCTTTTCTCCTCCCAGTTCTAGAAAGTTCTTGCATCTTTCTTGTATCTATCTTGTATCTTGTACCCCCACTGGTCCATGTTCACCGCATTGTTCCACCCATCCTACCTTGTTAGCTCCTGACCTACATTGCTCCCCTCTTGCACCACTTTTCCATTTGCCCATTGGATTCTGACCCTGGTCCCACCTCACCATCCCATATTTTCCCTCACCCTTGTCTTTGATCTTTGACTCCTACAGTGCATACACTTGTTTTGGGCCTCATCCCACATTTTCTTTTATAGTTATTAAAGTATTTAGTTCCAGAGCTGTGTCGTGGACCCGTTCCTCATTTTGCCACCTTCGCCCTGATATCAGGGAACCTTTAGAGGTTGGTCAGGGAGACTACCCTGGAGTCTCACCCTCAAAAAACCCCAACATCCTTCTATGGATTTCTATTTCTGTCTATTCTGTCATTGATATGTCTGTGTATGGAGAAAAGATGAGTGCCCATCTCTGAAGGTAGAGTTCTTTAATTGCTTCCTAAAATCATTTTCTGTATGTCAGGTTGGCATGACATCTTTCTTAATCCACTACCTTTGATTTGATTCTAGACTTTGTTGTTTTACACAGTGAAACACAGAATCTCAAAGAAAGTAGGATCAATGATGGAAAATGGCAAAACAGAGCTGTTCTATGGACCTGAAGGAATTTTCACTTTCTTTGGGGAAGATGTCTTGTGCAGAATGCTTGTGTGAATCCTACAGACAAATATACTTCACCTATTTGAATCAACGCACTGGACTGACTGAAATATTGGCTGAGATTGAACTTGCTAGTCAGTTTAGGATTCCAAACCACCCATAATGATTCATAACAAAAATGTGTGCAAAATAATCTCAGCTTCACAGGGTGATGAGTGAATGTCAAGGTGCTTATTTAACTGTGTTTAATGTTTTGATTTATTTATTTGATTAGTAATTGTGGCTTTTCATTCTGTAGATTCATCATATATGTGTTTAATGTCTACTTGCTCTTTAATAGATTCCTGGAAAACACATGCATTTTCTTACTCCACTGAACTGCAAGCTCTGAAAGCACAAGTTCACTGAGGTATTTGTATTCTTTTAGGCCCTGTTTCCAAATCATTTCTGACATGAAAGTGTAACTAATTCAAGGAGAACTCAGGGGAAAGTGCTGCCAAATGAACTGGAAAGTCATCATCACATTTTCTTTCCTTAACAAGTAGAAAGAGCTGTTAAATTTTTCAGTCATACCACCAGGCAACCTGAGATGACTCGTCATGCTAAAGAAAGACATGTGAGACTAGATTTTCTCTTGGAGACCTTAAGTCTATTCTTACAGTACTGCAATGAATCTTTTCACAGGTCTACTGCTGAACTTGACATAGTCTTGTGAAAAAGCATTAGGTCAGATTTGCTTTGAGGTTTAGTTATCTCTGGAAGCCACTGGGCTTTCAAGAGGAAGGTGAGGAAAATAGATGGGCTCATTCAGTATCCTCATCTCAGAGTACCAGCTGACTTTGGTGTCAGAAAAGAGTAAAGAACTCACAAATCTCTAGAAATACTTAAAAATTCTTATGTCACATAAGACAGCCACAGTAGCTCTCAACCCTACACTTCTCTTCCTAAAGCTACTGCTGCCCAGCTGTTTGTATTAGGGAGGAAAGCAGGTATGCTGAATCCCACCAGCAGTTGCCGTGTGTGACAAATACCAGACTGGGGTATCAAAAGTCTTTGACACTCTCACAGGGCCAGCCCAGCACCCTTTCTTGTGTCTGGAGTACTGCTGGAGTGAGCTCTTTGATTTTATAACCCATCATCAAATGCTGCCTCTGGCACATTTTGATTCTGGGCAATTGGATTACTGAACAAGGCCCAGCTACAGCCTTTACTGCCATGCCATTTATTTAAAAAGATTGAACTTGACATAGGAGATTATGAGAGAACTTTACAGACTCTCATGTCCTTGGAAGTTATTTCTTCCTTCCCTCCTTCCTGTTATTCATAGAGTCAACAAGACACACACACACAGACACAAAAATTAGACTTCCAAAAATCAAGAGTATATAAAATTTAAACAAGTCAGATTCTCTCGGTCAAAGATAAATGGAGCAGCAGAATTTTGGAGCACTCCAGTAAGTTCTGCTACCAAAATAAGGGACCTGAATGTGATCAAAGGTCGCATTAAGAATGGCTGGCAACAAATGTAGGTCGAAAAATCTCCATCTTTTTCCCTTTGTCAGCTGGGCTTAGCTCAAGGCTGGCTGGTCCTCAGCTGCACTGGGAAGAAAGGTAATGTTGCAAAGTTCTTCCTATGGAATATTCTGTGAAACAGCAGTCACCTCTGCTAAACTAAGTCCAACAATATCCTCACTGAAGGCAAGTCTGAGACAGGAGGTGTGAAGCATCCCTAGCCACAGTGGACTTCTAGATAATCTATCTGCCTTTTGTCTAAGTTCACTTTTTTAATGTTTATTTCTCCATTTTGAAAGCTGCTGGAAAACTGTCCAAGGATGGGCAAGTATATGAAGAAATGCTGATGTTCAACCTGCTGTCACTCAACTAGAAATGATGTTGCAAATGAGATAGTCTATGTCTTGTTTATCTAAAACCATTAAGAGAAATAAAAATATGCCACAGTTATTAACAGTACCTACAACTTTTGCCTTTCCAGATTATGTGCAGGAAACATCTAGTCAAATGAAAAGGTGAATATGGTGTACAAAACAGAAAAGTAAGAAAGAAAATAATAAATAGAAGAAGTAAGATACTGTAATTTTGTATTTTAATATATCTGGCATCAAATGTTGAAATTAAGGTAGAGCCAATCTACAGGATGCTCTTCAGAGGACAAGACCTTCAGGATGTCTTTTAATTTTATTTAAGTAATATTGTGTAATACATGGGAAACACTGCCTGATTTTAAAAACTTCAATTACCCTTCACTTGAAACAAGTAAAATGTTTCTGAGAATGCTTTCATGTTGGAAAAATACTGAAGGATTGGGAAGGGGCATTTCTGAACTAGAAAATTTCCTATGGATTAAAGAATTTGTATTAATAATGATAAGTATTTACAGACTGAAATAAGTACCTATGAATTTTCATCTTTCCAGATCTAGATATATCTTTAGAAAGTTATCTGTCTTCTACTAATTGTGAAAGCATAAGTTTGTTGATTTTCTTATTTCCCAAATTAACACCTATTTAAAATAAGCACTTAAACATCCTAACATTAAGGGGTTTCTATGTTTCTTTCCTTAAAGATGATCTCTTGACAGCTCATTAGCATCCCGCAAGATAAAAGAATCAAAAATTTTAATAAAATGACTGAGTTTTTATTAATTGTTAACTTTTCAATACATTATTCCTGCTAGTTTTCATGGTTGAATATCATGAGATCAAGCTATGGTATGATTAAACGAGGAAGGTTTCTCAAAAAATTCTATAGTGCTCTTACACACTCACCTGTGACATTTGAGGAAGACTGTGATATAACTATTTTGGTAACAGCGACACTCAGTTTATTCTGTAAATATTCTCATTGTGCCCCAAAAAAAAATTCATAACTTTTGTTGATTTCTAGATCTATTTAATTTATTTTGATGTTCACAATTATTCTTTAGAGATTTAATGTATTTTATCATTCTTACATCACATACAGATCAACCAGGGGATCAGACCCAGCACATGGGTTAGTAAAAGGCAGGTCCTGCTTGACCAACCTGATCTCTATCTGTAACAAGTCAATCTACTCACTCCTGAGGGAAAAGGCTGTGGATCTTCTGTCTGGACTTTGGTAAAGGCTTTGACACAGTTGCCAACAGAATTCTCCTGAACTAACTGGGTGTGCATGGCATGGACAGGTACACTGGTTGCTGTGTTAAAGACTGTCTGGATGGTCAGCACCAGGGAGTGCTGATGAATGGGGTCACACCCAACTGGTGGCCAGTAACGAGTGGCCTTCCCCAAGGCTCTGTGTCAGACCCAGTTCTGTTCAATGGCATAGATGAGTGAATCACAAGTGCATCATCAGTTGGTTTGCAGGAGATACTAACTTGGGTGTGTGTGCTGATCTCTTGGAGAATAGGAAGGCTCTAGAGAAGGGTCTGGACAGGCTGGCTCAATGGTCCAAGCACAGCTGTGTGAGGTTCAAGAAGGTGAGATGCTGGGTCCTGCTCTTGGGTCACAACAGTCCCATTCACTTCTACAGGCTTGGGGCACAGTGTCTGGAAAGCAGCCTGGGAGAACAGGACCTGGGGGTGATGGTTACAATCAGCTGAACATGATCCAACCTGTGACCAGTCGGTCAAGAATGCCAAGGGCATCCTGGCTATCAGAATAGCATGGTCAGCAGGACCAGGGAAGGGATCATCTCTTTGTACTTGGGCCTGGTGAGGCCTCACCTTGAATTCTTTGTTCAGTTCTGGGCCTCTCCCAACAATAAAGATATTGAGGTGCTGGATCATGTCTGGAAAGGGCAGTGGAGCTGCAAAAATGTCAGCAGAATAAGTCCTATGAGGAGAAGGAAGCTGGGGTTTTTTAGCCTGGAGACAAGGACACGCAGGGCAGATTTATCACTTTCTGCATTTACCTGAAAGGACATATAACAAGGACCTCATTGTAGGAAGATGAGGGATGGTTTCTTCTCCCAAGTAATAAGCAATAGTGGTATCAAAATTGGTTGAATAGAAACTTTCTAGTAGAGTTTTTAGTACTAGATAGCAGGCAAGTTCCTTTCTCTAATTGAGTGCACCGACCATCAGGTGAACAGAGCTTTATCATGCACACTGATTACATATTCATTAAGTATCCCTGCTTACTTGATATTATTACTAAAAAAAAGAATAATATTTCTTCTATTTTGCTGATAAAATAACAGAATAAAAGTATACATATGTGTTCCTTTATGTTGCATAGTTAAACCTCTCATGGGAAATCCTTATGTAATCATTTAGGGGTCTTCTTTAGTGGTCTTCAGCATCTGCTGTTGTAATATTTTAGGTGGTCATTCTTTGACCCCAGCTTTGGAGTAGGCACAATACTGGCTTTTTGCATGACTCATGCTTTGTCAGCCTTACCAACCTGAGCTGGCATCCTGCTTGCCTAGGTTCCATCCCTTCTCTACTACTCTCAAGGTGTTTTCTTCTGCTGTTCTGTTCTACTGTCCTTACCAATAGAATAACAAGAAACAGCATCTCAGTGTCCCAGAGAAGATTTAGATTTGATATAATGAAAAATTTCTTCTCTAGGAAAGGGTTTTCAAGCACTGGAACAGATAGGCCAGGGAGATGATTAAAACCTCATTCCTAATAGTATTTAAAAGACAGGTAGGCTTGGTGCGTAAGGACATGGTCCCAGTGGTGGACTTGGGAATACTGCATTTCCAACTGGATATTAAATGTCTCTTCCAAACTAAGCAGTTATTTGATTCTGTGAAGTAGGTCTTAAATGAAACATATCTATATTATATTTATTCAAATTGGTTTGGCCTTTTATTTTCCTTTTCAAAATTTAATTTGGCATGAAATGGTTGCTACATTCTTTAGTATATAATTACGTAGACTGTTAACACAAAATTTGCGATATGCACATAATTCAAAACAATGTAATAATTCAAGCACTTAAAAATATTTTCTCTTTAGGGAAAAATTAAAAGCCCTGTCCATTCAGTCTTGCACAGCAATTGCAACAGCTGTTTAAAGTGAGACTAATAAATACTAAAGAATAATGATACATTAGGACCTGAATTTGCAGTAAATCTGTTGTCTTCTTTCTTAATTACATGGAAAAAAATTCTTCTTTTTCTCAAACTTTTCTGCATTTTTGTGCACACATTCATATACTCAGATTACTCTTTCTATGGTAATGCAAAACTAAACCAAAGAAGGTAGACATAAAAAAGTACAGGGTCAGAGTTTCTAGATAAGAACTCTTGGATCAAAGCTCCACCTAGCCTATCATCCCATCAGTTGTCAAGCAGGAGTTGTCACAGAGGGAAAAATAAAACAAATAAAACTATCTTCATGGTTTCTGGTGATGACAGTTGAGACTTTGATAGTTCTTGTGTTTAGTTCCTGTCTTGGACTTACATTCTATCAATTTCTCTGATCTTTTTTGATACCTATGTACATTCTTAGTCACTAACAGTATCTGGAGTATTTAATTCCACATAATATTCCTTTTCTCCATGATTTTAATAATTATTTAACTAAATTTTTCCAATTTGTATTTTCCAGAACTTCTATTTATTAATCAGAGTCAATTAAAATATTTTACATGTGTTATTTTATGCTATTACCATGCCATAAACCTGTTCTCCAAATAATACTCCTTCTTCCCACAAGTTCATTATTTCACTGTATATATTTCTGGGACCAAACTTGGAACAGACGCGATATTTGGATGGAGAGACCAGTAAACCCAACAGTATTCTTTTTTAACAGTGTCAGGACTTTCACTTGGACCTATCTTGATTGTCCCATTCCTTAGTTTATTACTGAGAAATAATGTCATTCCAAGTACTGGAATCTACTATTTTGTTCTAAAAGACTTGTATGCAGAATTACACAGAGACATTGCAACTATGAAGCTGTTGCCATTGTTTTCTTTTAGCCGAGAGGTAGGGTCATCACAGCATTTCAAAAAGAGCTCTTAGCAATGTACAGTATCTCCTGCTTGAACTCAGGTTGGAGTAAGATTAATTGAGCATTAAACTATGGGACAAATGGGGTTGCTGGCCTCATTTGAAACCCCCTTTAACTTCAAATATATATTTAGCAATATTATATGAGTCATAATGAAGATTTCTTTGAAGGTACAAAAGGGAAATAATATTCCAAATAGTGTATTAATAAATTGTTATCCCTTCCTGTTATGAATTATGAACAGCAACCGAAAGAATGCAATTTCAGAGCTGCTATTTTGCTGGAAACTTTCCAGAAAATATAAAAAGAAACCACAAACCTTTAGAACTACAAAAATAAGATGTCTAATAATGTTATTTACTCACTACTTTTGAGCAGTATCTCCAGACCACTGAATTAATTGTATAGGCACTGCAAATAATCTGTTTTATTATTTTTACAAAAGTCCATAGCAATTCTTACTAAGATGTTTCAGCTTATCGGGTCAAGGCTTGTACTGAGAGACTTTAGCTATGGATCAATGATTTGGCTGACTGTAATAACTTCAGCCTAATAAGTCAAAATCAATGTATCATACCTTTTTATATCCACCTTTAAGAAAAAACAATTAAAATACCAACTAAATACCCGGTGCCAAGAACAGAAACACTGATTTTATCTGGCTTTACCTTTCAAGTATTTAAGCCATATTTCAGGCTGAAATTCTATTTCAATATATTAGGACATTGGTCACCAGTAAGGTGTTATATAAAAGGAAAAAGTCAAATATGGCTTTACAGTGCCATTCTATATGCTTGCATTAGCCAATACAAGGAGAATGAGCTATTTACAGAAGCTAAGCTAAACAATTATATTGCCTTTAAATAATAAATACAAGTCTCTGCTTATTTAAAGTCACACAAAATTTTCATCTTTATTTCGTTACTTACTGATGTAAACAATATAAGTAACCTTATAAATTACTTGGTGATAAATTACATAATGATTTCCACTCTCTACTGTAGACATGGTATTCCCATTTGCCAAACACAACAGCAATACAGCCAGTCTTCTAGGATCACTTGCCCACGAAGACCCTTAGTAGTGCTATACCAGGACAGATACCTAATGTAGATAGTAGCTATGAAACCTTTATACAGCTTTGTCTTCCCTCTCTCCTGGGGTGTCACAAACTATTTGGTACAAAACTCTCTTTAAAAAAAAAACTAACTCTGATCCCTTCTGTCAGTCAAATGTGGCCAACAATCGCCTTTTGCAGAGTGTAGCCCTGCTCCTCAGTCCTGAAAATACTAGGACACCATTCATCTCCTTGTTAAACATTTTACAAATGAACTGGCCTAGAAAACACGCATGCATACCCATTATATATTTGCCCTCTAAGCACAAATATGTATATAGCAGTATGTTCCATGGATTCCAGTGCTTTGTATTTCAGAAATGGTGCCTGTATTTCTTTCCAATTTCCCCATCTATAGGAGATCATTTCTCAAAATCAGTGTGTATTTAAAGAAAAAAAATTAAGTAGCATCATAAATCATTCAGCAAACACCCCAACTCTATTCATAGCCATACATATGTTGCCAGTAATACAGATAAATATAGACTCATAGAAATACACACACAGACTTTGAGAAAATATGCCTCTAGACAGAAACATATTGTGCATATGCAAATAACTGTCTGGCACTGAAGCTTTGCCCTTTAGCATTCACTTAACTGTATCTCTTTCCTACGCCTGCTCACTCCCGTTTTTCCATCTGTTTATTTTTTCAAAGCTTCATTTAAAAATATGGTACAACTTCTCAAAAATCAAGAAATATGGTCCTGCAAATATAACTGCCAGGTATAACATAAAATATTGCTTGAGAGAAGTAAGAAAAAAGGATATAGAGGAGGCTACATTCAAGTTTCCCACAAAGGTTACAGGAAATGGGTTTTATTCATTCTGTCCCAGTGATGTTCATTCCTAGTTAGTTTTCAGGTCTGGCTGCTATACTTTAAAGAAGCTGTATAATCCAGGCTTGTGATCAGCTTCCTTAATTTATTTTCCTTGAAATGACAGGGCTGGCAAAGGCAGGCTGGCTTCTCAGATGTCTAGATTACACTGTAGCTATGGAAACAGGTGTTAAAATGCTATGAATTTCAAGTTACACTGATATTCTGCACATCACGTTCTGTACTGATGACAGGTTATTTTACATGCTGACCAATACAACAGCATCAATCTTACTGATTTACATAAGACTGTAGGTAAAAGAGTTTTCATTATGAACTTGGGGAGCTTTCTTTGGTTTTTATTCTCAATGTGCACACACAGTTGAACCTGTACATATGCAGAGGCAGTACCTGCTACTACATTGTTCCCGAACTCTTAAGGACATGAAGTGCAGATGCCAGAAGTCAAATTATAATGACTTTTCCAGCATAAAAACTACTTAAATTTTTTCTTTTCTTTGTTGAAGTAACCACCTCTCAGTCAATGGTCATGTAAAGAACTGACTCTGATCTGAAGACTTGCATTGGTTTCCTTGGCTTTACATAGGGCTGTAGGAAAAATCAAAAAACTTTGGAGGGGTGGGGGGAGATAAAATAAATATATTTTTTCCTTTGGTAAAAAATTGTCTGATTTCCATCCCTACCTCCCACTGTGACTTCTGTAGAGGCTAGAGCCACATGAGGGTCCGGGTAGGAAACCATACCACTTCCCATTGTCCTGTGGAGAATTCATCTTAAAATAGCAGCATATTGCACTACTAACCTTCCTCATCACAAACAGTGAAGTCAAAAATAGTTTTGGTATGATTTTATATCCAAATGAATGAGCTACAGAAATCACAAATTTTCAAAGAAACATTCCTGCTCTCCACTAAGCTTGTTCTCACTGTCTTTTACTTTGATACACCCACATTATCTACTCCCTCGCAATCCTGATGTTTGGGTGAGAGATTTATGTTGCTCATGTATATGGACATTACCCAATAAGCTCAACATCTGCTTCCTCCTTTGGGCCACACAGTCAGTGTAATCCTTCCTGAGCATGCCTCTTCTATCAATAGGGCCTTTTTTAGTTTTCTGATATTTATTATGTTTTTGGTATCTCTTATTCAGAGCAATTCAACAGTGATTAATTTCAGCTTGGTGTCAAACTGTATTTTTATTCCTGACAGCTGTGGAAACTGAAAAGCTTTTCCTTCCTGAAGGAACAGGAAAACCCTTTTTATACTGTACTGAAAATGTACACTATATTTGGCAAAAAAATGTATCTTGTCAAAGCTTAGTCTTAAATTATTTTCTAAAACATGATAAACCAATAATCACCCTGAACAATTTTAAAAAGTGAAGGCTTTGTTATGCAGCTATAAAATTCCTATATGAAAATATCACCAGGAAAATTTAAATAAGTTGGTCCAAGAGAAACACAACACAAATAAGGTAGTAAAACATGTAAACACATTAGCGGTGATATGGATGATGTAAGCTGCAGTCTGAAATCCCATATCCATAGTCTGTGCCACTGTGAATGTCCACACTACCTCATAGCATTTCTAGTTAATTCTGCTTTTGAGCAACCCCTTTCCAGCTCAGTTATCTACTTTACATAAACATGTATGAAGCAGCACAGAGGTAGCTTACTTTGCATGATGAGGGCCTCCTCACAGACATTTGAGATAGGGCCAAAGATTTTGTACGAGGCATAGTATCACTATTATATAAAAACATTTCCAGGAAAATGTGCGTTTGAACTTACTGAACAGTAGAGTAAAACATCTCTACACACCAATGGAGAACTTCAGATAAACTAATTATTTTCTGAATAAAATATCCTATAAATGAAAAGTTGAAAGGATTATTTCTAAAATTTTGAAATAAATATGCTGGAAAGCCACAGCTAAGATGAGGGTAGTCAT
Source organism: Cinclus cinclus (assembly GCF_963662255.1). NCBI lineage: Eukaryota > Metazoa > Chordata > Aves > Passeriformes > Cinclidae > Cinclus > Cinclus cinclus. The sequence continues at coordinate 49,376,386 of NC_085084.1, forward strand.
CATATTTCCCTCTCTCATTTCAAGAAGGTTAAGGTATGAGCTAAAAGCAGAATGGAAAAAGGAGCTTAGTCCCTCTTGCTGATGTAGGCAACATCAGTAAAGCAAATTAAAGACATAATTATTGAATTTCAACACCATTTATATTCACATTTGCATGACTGGAAGAAAGATGTTTGAAGGCCTTTCTTGTTTTGCCTCCCTTTCAAACCCTCTCTGTTTTTACACTGAATCATTCAATTTAGCACCACAGCAGTTGTATGCAACCCTTCCTTACTACATTAAGTAAAACTGCACTACTGAAACACAAGTTTTCAGTAGTCATAGCCTTGTCTGGTGACACCTGTAAACTCTCTAAACTAATAATGCAGCTTTTTCTCAGCTATTCAAATTTTAAAAAGCATTGCCCACTTGACACAGCAGGTTCTGCTTTGACTGACAGCAGCAGCAGCAAGCATTTAAAGGCCAGTTGTTTTCAGATTCTTTTCCCTATCCAGGGCCTTAAGAGCTGATGCTTCAAAAGATTTCTCTGGGCTGACAAAGGATCTGAGATCCACTGCCTCTATGGCAACTGAAGTCTTAAAAGGACTCATTTCTTCTAGACATTATTCATACGAATGACACTTTTTGCACTATTACATCTAGTCAAGTCCTTCCCTAAGGAAAACCTGATTCTGTTATGTCCAGTCAAAATAATTACACCACAAGACATATGGTTTGCTCCAATAATTCCCCATTAATCAGCCTGCACTGGTGTTAGGCATGGGTCCCAGAGGTTAATGAATGGATCATTAAATCTACTGTGCAATCTGTCCCCCAGAGTATGCCCATTTTTTGCCACATCACTTGTTTAAGCAAGCATTCTACTTAATAGCAAAGACAGAAATTATAAGCTCAGAAGCAGATGATGCAAGTTATACACTTTTTAAAAAATCCTGCCTACAAGTATTTGGCAACAAGATGAGAAGGGTGAAACAAAAATTGTCATGAGAGAATGATTTTGAAAGCTGTATCATAAAGAGGTTTAACTTAAGGGGAAAAAACACATACTAACAAACAACAACAAAAAAAACTCCTCATGGAGTTATTTGATCTCCTTCAAACACTCACACCCTTTCCCTGTAGGAAACTAGAGATGCCGGTCTGGGATGTGAGAGATCTAACACACACATGAAGTGTTAAGTATCACTGGCTCCTGCACAGAAAATGTCATCGTTCCCACTTCCCAGTTGGTATCTTTAAATAGCTCACATTATTTATGGTGTACATAGTGTTAATGTCCTTCAGTTGTTCTATTTTCAAGGATGGAAAAGCAGTTGCTAAGCATTTCTAAATGACAGCCCCAGGGTTCATTAAAAATATGGCAAACATTTGCTAAGCTCATTAAGTGCAATTTTTGTGCGTGTGTGTATCAGATTCCTCCTCTGCATGTTATGCGTGACCAAACATCTATTAACCCTAATCCTATTGATGAGTCTGATACATTCAAACTAGCAATTAGACAAAACAAAAGGGATATTTACTGAGAGACTCATAAATGGGCTTTCATATTGGTCTAAGCTGTTGCAAAATGACAGTTTAATTCCCTTCTGTTAATCCCCACCTACTAGAGTACTCCCTTTGTTTGATTATAGGTTGTCAGATTTAGGGATTCTGATTGAATCAAAATTTTAAATAAACCAGAAATACACAATAATTACACTTGCTAGGCACTGCTGCCTACAGTACATGCAAAGTAAATGCAACAAAAATTTAAATGAAATTCAAAGGAAAAAAAAAGAATTCCAGGAATCACCTCTTTACAGAACTAAATATATATATTTCCTCCACCTAAATGCAGGAAAAGAAATCACTTCTGTTTCTATGTACAATAACATGTTTTGACTTTTTTTCCTGCTAAACACAATTTTTCTAGAACCAAGAACGTTTCTCCAGAGCCACAGAGGAGATATCTCACTTTTCTTAAACAGAATGACCTTTCTAGCCCACCATCATGCCCTTCTCACACATCTTTTCAAACATTGTGAAGCACAGACATAATCATGAATTTTGCAAAATATTTACTATATAAATTGTCAAATAAAGAGTCCTGTATGGAAAAACAGGAAAAACTCAGAAACATTTGTTGTGAAAATATCTACCTGTTTGTAAAGTAGTGCTTACAGCACCATTGCAAATCTTGCCTGTAACATTTAATGGTGCAAGAGTTGGTTCTGTTCTACAAAGTATGAACTGTGCTGCTGTGAGTTAGTGAGGAGCAAGCATCATTTATGCCACAGAAAACTAATATTATGAAGTTTTCACAGCACAATGACAGTGCTTTGCAAGTGAAAACTTCTGACATTTACATAGATTAAAACAAACTAACAAACAAAAGCCCAAGAAGACTCATTCAGTAGATTTTTCTCAAATTTTCTCTTAAGAAAAGGTTTGTTTTCTACTGAAGGAATTTTTTGTTTAAGCCGAAAATATTATGTGCAGCTTTTATGCCTACAGTAAGATCATTAATAATGTGAAGTAATTTTCAGCTTATCTCTTCTGGTTTTCCAGGAATTCCACTTCTTACTAAAGAAAGGCTTCTAAAAAGTGATCATGCAGAAAACCTTCAGAAGAAATACTCCAACACTGTAAGGATTTTTAATTAATTATTCTAGGCCATATTTAATCAGGAGAAGAGCAGGTCCTCATTTCAGAAGAACTGTAATAATTATATACAGAGAAAATACTTGTGTGTGTATGTGTGTGTATAAATACAGAGATTCCATCAGTCATTTTAAATTGCATTTTAAAGTAAGCTCTTTCCCCGAAAATTCTTCAATGAAAAGGAAGATGCTGTTACTTTTTTAAGATTTAATGCTATGAATTCGTCCTTTCAGTCTACTAGTGTGTACTACTGACCTAAATCTTCTATTTAGTTATTCAAGAGACATCTAACAAAAAAACCACTCCCTTAAATTTCTGTTATCCACACTATATGGTAATATTCATAGATTTATTCCCTTTATGATGGTGATATTTCTGTGATTCCAACAAATCACCTGTACAGGAACACCTTCCACATAAGTTCTCAGATTCTCTTTCCCTCAATGAAAACAGCACATCACTGTTTCGTTAGCGTATTTTTCAATAAATATGAAAAAAATTTACTAAATTACAAAGGTAGTGGAAAGGTCCAAGTGCAAAGGGACACTCTTTGCTGAAGTGTGTATGCTTAGACATATTTCAGCTTTTAAAAAAATCTAGCTTCAGACTGACCCACTTCATAACTCAAGAAGAAGGGAAACAAATCATCATGGATTTTTTAATAACCTAAAATCAATAAAATGCAATGACCAAGTACTCCATTAAAAAGTAGTTCTGGCAAAGAGCACACCTCTATATATACAGAGCCTTAAGTAGAAACATTGATAAGTAAAAGGCTCATTAAAACCAAAATCAACAAACCGTTAAATCCAATATTTTTAAAACATAAAGTTATTCCTTAATTATGCATTCTTATTAATAATTTTCTCTAAAGAGTTTTTTTAAAGTTGTGTGGGTTTGTTTTAACAGATACTGAGCTGTATTCAAACATGTTATACATTTTATAGGATGGAGAGCAAACCTGTAGACATTTGGATACAAAGATAATGCGCTTGCATTTTTTTCTGTTCTTGCATTTGCGTGTGTTACTACTCCAAATCCACTACTCAGGAAATTTTGTCTTTGAATAACTCCCAGCACAGATGGAGAGACTTATACTACTATGGAGACAGAGGTGCCTGGGTGATCAAGGTCTGAAAGGCCATAAAATTAATTTTCCTGACACTTCTGGTTTTATTGTCCTTGAATTTTAAAACAAAACTGTAACCAGAATCTTCACTTTACGAGCTTTACCATTCTTTACCAATACTTAATGCTGCATTTTACCTTGTTTCAAGCCAACAAATGTTACTTACTAAGTGGATTATTGCAAAGTAATAGAAGCATGTACAAGTAAGGTTGTATAAGTAACACTGAGAACACTATGCATAATTGCTGTTAATAGCTCAGATTAAATATCTTCTATTTGCAAGCTTAACTAGTCCTACATACCTCTCCTTTTCTTTCTCCCCCCTTTACTTTTGTCTTTTTGTGACTTAATGAAAACAGGCAAAAATGAAAGAAACCCTCAATCATATAAAATGACCTAAGCACAAAGTTCAAATCACATAACAGCATCTGTATATATTTAAACAGGCATATTTTTCCAATTGATTACCTCTACAAGATTTGAGTTAGTAGGCCCCAAGGGGCAAACAAAATTCCCAAATGTTACACGACTCCAGCAGTCAGCAAAGGACTTACTGGATTTTAAAAACAGAAACAAGAGAATGCAGACAACTGCTTCGTGAAGAATTTTCCTTTCAACTTACTCTTTGTGCAGGAGAAAAATGTTCTGGTAAATAAACTGAAAAGCAGTTCTGTGTCCGTTTTTACCTTGACACGTCTTAAAATGTTGCTTGCTTTTTCTGCAAAAAGCATTCAGAATAGGGAATAGCACCTAGCCAATGTAGAAATTAACCATCACACTTCATGGATGTAGTAAATAATGAATTGCCCTAAATTAATTTACTACAAGATTATCCCATAAGGAGATTATATAATCAAATGCAACATTTAAAAAATTTAAATGCTTTTCATAATTCTCACTTCCTAATATATACCTTAAAAATAAATTGTTAAAGATGTGGAAAGACTTGATCACACTACCTGAAACCCAGAAAATATTTTACATATAATTTTAAACCACACTTACTTTCGGTTATATTTTAGCAGTTAGATAAAATATTTTTTGGTTGCTCTCAATGTCAAAATTGGTTGGAAATCTCTCATGTTTCACTTTACCTGGTTATTTTGTCTTTGTTTTTTCTTTACTTTACAGCATTCTTGTAAATTTGCCATGGGCAACACTCACAGTACTGCTACATTAGACATTCCTTTCCACTGAGGCTGTCCTTACACCCTTTTCAAGCTGTTGACATATATGGTCATTGTCAAAATCCAAATCGTTAAAGTATATATAACATTGCAGACAAGATGGTCCAGCTTGGACCACTGGGATTTCTGCACTGGAAGTCTGGTTTGGTAGTATAAGTCTGGTTTAGGATAAGAGAAGTATACTCAAGAAGTATATTCATAGATATGCATAACTCACCTGTTCAGCAAAGTAGCAAATTTTCAGCTCTCACACCTAGTTCCTTCTATTCCTTTTTCCCCAAAACAGAACAAACAAACCCAAATTCAGTAGTTGACAAAAATTTGTGAAACATTCTGAGTGTATCTGACTTTATATTTACTTTTTTCTTCTTTTCGGTTTTTTAATTAAGGAAAGCATAAGTGAAGGGAAAAAAATTGAGAAAAAGTCCAATGAAAAATTGATATTTAGATGCTGAATCCTAAAATAAGTAAAGCAGTTTGTCAAGAGCTAGACTGTAACTGGAAATTCACCCTTTCATATATGATAGATTGATTAAAATGAACAAGCAAACAAAAAAAACCAAACCTGTCAAACCAAAAAAGCAATGAACCAAACAAGAAACCACCAGCACTGAGAGAGGTGTCTTTCAAGAAATGTTTTTTTAAATCCAGACTTCGGAAACAACGCTTGTCTGAAATCACATCTGTGGAATTAATATGTTAGGATGGAAGGAAATCTAACAGGATTTATTTGTAATGTTTCACTGCTAGTGGCATAGTAGAAACAAAATATCCACATTAAATAGGTGGTGTTCTTTTTCAGCCTGCATCCTGCCTCTAAGCCCTTCACGCCCACCCATTCAGACAGAATTTAGATTACAGAAAATGATGTCAACATGAGTATCCTTCAGCTCACAGAGCTCTAATTTAAATGTGTACCCTATTACAATGGAAGAGAGAGTTCCTAGATCTCAACCCTGCTGGCATTTGCTCCAGAGAAAGACAGAACAAAATGTCCCACAAAGGTTCAGTTTAGATTAAACTGGTTTCGCTGAAACCCCAAGCAGGTGTTTCACCCGAGTCACGCAGCAGGATGGGGACAGGCAATGAGCTCAGGCTGCACCTGTGTGTGTCAGGACCACAGCCTCAAACCTTCCACCACATGCTCTAGAAGCCCTTGCTATTTAGCCAGAGATAGCTAAATTTTTCAGACCTACATGTTTCGGGTAAAATTTCTCTCAAAAGCCAGCACATGGAAGGTAATACATTAACAAGCAGTCCCACTTACTCCTAATGGGATTTGTGCATGCTGCTTTGAAAAAGCAGCCCTTTATACAGCTAGCATAACAAGTAGCTGCTACAAATGGCCAAGAAGACTGAATATGCAATTAAATAGTTGTGTTTTTGGAATCAATATGAATTGATTGAAAAGTAAACACTTGAGCTTAATCTATTACTGTCATATAAATTGGCCTTCTTCCTAAGTGCCATTAAGAAATTTGGCCTGACCTTTTATGTCTAAGTGGAGTAATGTCTTTCAAAGGAGGAAAAATCTGCAAACTCTCTGTCATCCAGAGCAGAATAATAACAGAAAATGCATCATTTGGCTGAATTCAAGTCTGTATTACTACATATATTGTATGCATTTGTGAACTTCAATCAACTGAGCCGCATCACTGTTTCACCAAAACCAGTATATTATGTCTATGAGTTCATCAGGCCAAAATTGCTCTGTGTCCGAAATTTATATAGCTCAAACATTACACATATGGAGTCCAACCTACCCTACAGAAACAACAGGCATGCAACCATCATCAGTATAATTCAGTTTGAAATAAGACCAATTATACATAGTGAGGGAAAAAGAACACCTAGATTCACTTAAATAGAGAGCAGATTCTTTATGAGGCTGAAAAAAAGGAGTGGATTTGTGCTCTTAATTAAAACATTCAAAGCAAAACAAAAATGAGCCAATATTTTTGAGGGTGCAACAAGGGCAGGGAATTAAACATCTCTTCTTTCCTGAAGACTTACCAAAAAATGCTTTAATTGCACCATATATCCAAGTAACTTTCTTTTATCTGTGTACATAAATTGAAAAGGGAAATAATGATGACTAAATAGTGCCTCGATTAGGGGCAATAGTACTTATCAGTGTCCAAAAATTTCTAAAACACACTAGCTTCTTCAGTATGTCTAAGACTCATGATCCAATCAGTAATAATTAAGAATTCCTTTAGCTGAAAGTTGTGGGCTTTTTCATAGACACAAAACCTCAGGAAATAAATGTTTTCAGACAGTGACTGGTGACACTAAGGCCAGCCAGAGCTGTTGTGATGATTTATAAGCAAAAAGATTCTGCCACCTAAAAATTTTATTCCCCCCCCCTTATTCTCACAGGTCAGACACTCAGAAAAAAAAAAAAAAATTCTTTGTGGCATAAGTTGCACAGACTTCTCCCACTGGGTCAATGGGATTTCACAGGTAGTGTAATACCATTGCTGAATTGAATCCATTCAGTAATTTAAAGTAAAAATTACACTGTGATTGTTGTGCTTTGTGGGTGTTTTTTTGTTTTTGGTTTTTTTTGTTGTTGTTTTTTTTTTTGGTGGGGGGAGGTTGGTTTGTTTGGGTTTTTTTCATTTGTTCATCTGTTTTTTTGGGGTTTTTTTTAAGATTGTGTTTGGGGGCAAATTACAATTTTTTATATTTGTATAGAATCACTCCAGCATTTTAAGTCGTTCTTGATTTGGGTGCCAGAAACTTACGATTTCACTCCTTGAGGTTTATTTAAAGAAATTTCCATCTTTATTTATTCTTTACCGATAGGAGATCCTACAGCAAAAAAAAAAAAAAAAAAAAAAAAAATTCATGCTTGACATAATTTTTAGAACTAAAAAGAACTCTTACTCATCCAATCCAGTGTTTCTGTTTAAATGGAAACAAAAACATTGTCAAGACTCAAGACTGCCTGTAGCACAAAATCTTAAATACTTCAAAGCCTGTGTATCTGGGTTGTCAGTTTTGCAACTAGAGAGGAGATTCAAGCACAGCAGTGATCTATGGTGTTTGCTATGCTTTACCTTTGGCTGGCAGGAGTTAATGTCTTTCTTCATCAGCTCTTTAACTTCACAAACTTATATCTACAAAGGGAGTTTTAGAAAACATAATAAATATATATTAACATAATAACTGTATGCACACAGTTTTTATATAACATATAATCTTGGATTAATGGTTAAAATTTAAAGTAATAGGAAAGTTAACTATGGAGAAAAGACACAGAGGTGTATCAGATCTCACGATGAGATTTTCATATATTTGTGTTAATTATAGAGGGGGTCAATACAGTATAAAACAAAATTATTTTTTAAATTATCAGGGAGATACCAAAAAGGAGTAGGGGGAAAAATACAGGTCATCTTAAGTCTGAAATCAAGGAAATTTCATATTTTTTTTAAGCACCAGGCTTGAGTATCATTTCCTCTTAACTGTTCCTCAACAACAACTCCTTAAGAGCCATTGGCAAGTTATGTCCATATAAAGTGAGCAGGGACAAGTACCAGCATGCATTGAATGTAATGTGATTGATGAAATTCCTTCAAACTCTTTCAGTTCTTCATAAAGAAAGTTCCTGCAGTCCTTACTCAGGCAAATTTCCATTGAAGCTAGTCATACTTCAGTCTGTAGCAGTTTGTGTCTCCACTACAAGACTACCAGGTAGGAACTTTGCCCCTAGTATAATCTTTTTCAATGGTCTGTCTGATGCCAAAAGGAGGATGTAGAAGGAGTTTCTGTTCCAACTCTACACCTTGTGTCTCAAACTAACTGGGGACTTGACTGCAGGAACTTGCAACTACTCCTTTTTTTTTTTCCAAATGTAAGAAAATTAAAGCATGTCACGATCACAAGTATTTTACTACAGATGACATTCAGATCTAAAAGAGGAGAACTTTTTGTTAGTTAATAGAAAATGCAGAGAAGTAGTATTTCAAATAGTAAAGCAGATGTGTGAAGAAACATCTGTATCACCACTCATATGTGTGTGAATGTGAAAGAATACTTACAAAGGTCACAGTCAAACCAGAAATTCAATTGTATAATCTCATAAAGCACGATAATAGTAAGGGACAGTAGATCTGACTGTAGTTTTGGTAGGTGAGAGAAGGCTTCAGAAAGGCTCCTAGGGAGTGTTGGAGCAAGGTAAGGACTTGGGACTCAGAGCAGCACTTTAGTGGTTCTTGTATAAATAGGACATTTCACAGTCAGCTGCTTTGTGTTTCCAGTTTGAACCAGATGCAATATTCTTGCCTAATGTTCGCTTTACAAAACTCTGATGTTTTGAGTTTGCCTCTCATATAGAGCATTCCTCTGTACCCATTTCCAAATATGATAGGGTCCTCACTGTCAGTAACTAAACTGTATACAATACAGCTACCCAATAATTATGTATAATTATTATACAAAATACAGTAATTAATGCAGCCACAGAGGAAAATACATATGCAATGATAATGTGGCTGCTATACCAGATAGATACTAGTATCATAGTCTTCAAAGATAACTGTATGCTGAGAAAAAATTCTCTAATGTTGAAGTGATAGCAGTGCGTCAGATTTCACATTCCATTTCTCTGACAGTCACCATGGGTACATAAGTAGTCTGATAGAGAGCTTATCATTAAAAATTGAGATAATCTTTTTGAGAACCTCAGCTTTCTCCATTAGACTACTCATTAGCTCTTCTTTCATATTTTCCAAGGGAAAGGTATATTTACTTCAATATCTTTTTTCTTTTTTTCTTTCTGGCCTACATACTTGTGAAACAGAACCACAGAATGGGTCAGGTTGGAAGACAGCATAATGGGTCATCTGGTCAAAGTCCTACTCAAGGAGGTTCATCCCGGAGCACATGGCACAAGATTGTATCCAGATAGTTCTTGAATATCTCCAGTGAGGAAGGCTCCAAAACTCTCTGGACAACCTGTGCACGTGCTCAGTCACCCACACAATAAATATGCTATTCATCATGTTCAAGTGGATCTTCCTGTGCATAAGTTTGTGCCCATTGCCTCTTATCCTATGGATAGGCACCACTGAGCAGAGCCTGGATCCATCCACTGACACCGTCCCTCAGATACTCACAGACATTGATGAGGTCCCCTCTCAGTCATCTTCTCTCAAGGCTGAACAGGCCCAGCTCTCTCAGCCTTTCTTCATAAGGCAGATTCTCCAGTCCCTTAATCTTCGTCATTCTCTTCTAAACCTGCAACAGGGTCTCCATGCTTCTCTTGACGTGAAGAGCCCCGGACTGGACCCAGTACTCCATACACAGCCTCACCAGGGCAGGACAGAGTAGAGAGAGTAGAGTAGAGCAGAGTAGAGTAGAGTAGAGTAGAGTAGAGTAGAGTAGAGTAGAGTAGAGTAGAGTAGAGTAGTAGAGTGCCAGGATCACTTCCTTTGTCCTGCTGCCAATGCTTTTCCCAGTGCACCCCAGGACACCGTTGGCCTTCTTGGCCTGGTACCAGGACACACTGCTGGCTCATGGACAGCTTGCTGTCCACAGGAACCCCAGGTCCTTCTCCTCAGAGCTGCTTTCCAGCAGGTCAGCCACAGCCCCTGCTGGTGCCTGGGTTATTTCTCTCCAGTGCATATATGTCTTCAGTTTCAGAAGCTACCTCACTGCCCATCTCTCCATCCTGCCAAGGTCTATCTGAAGGGCTGCACATTTCTCTGTGGTATTTACCACTCCTCCCAGCTACGAGGGAGTCTAAAATGACTTTGTGAGTAACAGTGTTAAAAGCCTTGCTGAAGTCTAGGTAGACAATATCCATTGATCTTCCTTTTTCCATCCAGGTGGCAGTTTTGATGCCAAACTGATTTTGCTTCTATATATTCTTCATATATAAAAGCTCTAGAGTAGCTCTGAAGCTTATTATTGTATAACTATATAAATTCATAGCTAATATTTTTCCTACTCTGCTAGACAGAAAGAAAAAAAAAAACCACATGTTCCTAAGGCCGTATCCTAATCCTTCTGAGATCAAGGGTTGAGCCACCTTCTTATGACACTTTCTGTCATAAACAGCTAATGAGGAAGGGGAGTTTCAGAAGAGGGTCAAACCAAGAGGGGGAATTACCTCATCACCTGTTTCTAACTGGGGATTCTTGTCAGTTATGCTAATTTCCAAACTTATAAAACTGTATTTGCCCTATGTCATGAGAATATTTGGCACATTTTTTGGTGTGTGTCCCAAAGTGTCATTCACGTGCAGTTATCTTCATTAAAGCATTTTATCACCTAAACTTTTTTTTTTGCTTTTGGTTTTAGGGCTCAAAAAGGCAATAATTTCACCATAGAAGATGGTCAAGCATGATTTGGCACTAATTAATCTGCTCCTTCTGATCATCTTCTAATATTTCATGGGGATAGAAACAGCCTCCAGAATTAGGTGTTCTATCATTTTTCGAGGGATTGAGGTGAGACTGACCAGCTAGTAGCTCCCTGGGTCCTCTTTCTTACCTTTTTAGAATAGTAGGGTGACATTTTGTTTCCTTCCAGCCTTCAGGCAAATTTTCTCATTCAAAGATGATCATGAGCAGCCTGGCTATTGTGTCTGCCAGCTGTTTTGGCACTTATGTACGCATCCCATCAGGGCCCATGGACTGGTGAAGGTTGAATTTGTCTCAGTTGGGTGTTCTGTAACCCAATCCTCCATGAAGGAGTGGAAGCCTTCTTTCCAACATTCCTTTACCCTGGTGTCCTGTGTAAGAGATTCCTGAGGGCTGGTCTTGTCAGCAAAGACCAATGCAAAGAAAGTGTTCAACTCTTATCTTCTTTGCTATCTCTGTTACCAGGGTTCCCCCTCCACTTAGTCTCACAGTATATTTATTTCCCTTCAGTTGCTGATATGCTCAAAAAAGTCCTTCTTGCTTTCCTTGACAGTGTTGGCCAGATTAATTTCAAGATAGGCCTTGGCCTTCCTTGTCTTATTTCTACTCACTCTGTGATCTCTGTATTTTTCCCAAGTGGTCTGACCCTGCTTCCATCTCCTCTATATTTTGTGCTTATTTGAGTAATGACAGGATCTCTTCCTTCATCCATGGACGTTTCTTGCCCCCATAGCCTAATTTCTTGCTCACTGGGTTGTACCATTCTTGAACCAGGAGAAATTGACCTTGGAATATCAACCCTTCTTCCTTAAAGGGCCTGTTCCCATAGGATTCCTCCAACAAAATTCCCTGAAGTGGCTAAAGTTCTCTCTCCTGAAATCCATGGTTACAATATTAATTGCTGCATTGTTCACTCCTCACCCAGTAGGGAACTCTACAGTCTCATGATCACTACCCAGCCAAGGCTGTCCCCAAACTTCACATCTCCCACAAGACTTTCCCTGCTTGTTAGTGTGAGGTCAAGCAGCTACAACATTCCTTGTGGGATCCTCCACAGGATGACATGGAGCTGTGATCAGTGCTTTTAGGAACCTGCTGGGCTGTTTGTATTTCACTGTGATGGTTCTGCAGCACATGTCAGGGCAGTTCAAGTCCCCCACAAGAACCAGTGTTTGTGTTTCTGAGGCTGCTTTGTGATGCATGTTGAAGGTGCCTCAGCCACTTCCCTCTCCTGCTCATGTGGTCTGCAGCAATCACCCACAAAACCTCCGTATAATTTTATTGTTGCTGTTATTTATTATCTTTATCATTATAATTATGATCATCATATTTTTATCATCATAATCACTATTTCCTAATCCCTATGTTCAGGCACTGTCCCTATATTTTGTCTAGGATAGACTTCATTAGTTCCACTGCATTGCCTGTGTATTTCCTTCTTACACTTCCATTTGCCTAGGAAGTCCTTACTGACTACTTACAGACTAGGAGGTCCTTGCTGACACATGCTGGTCTCCTTGCTCAATTTCTCTCATGTAGGAATCAAGATTTCTCGTGTTTAAAGAATGTCCTTAAAGAGCTCACAGATCCATTCATTTCTTATGTTCCTGAAGGCAGGTTCCTAGGGTGTCCTGTCCACAATTCTTTTTTAAGAAATGAAAATTGTTTCTCCTACAATTTAGCACTCTGTCTGTACTCCCCTGCCCCATTTTCCACAAGACTGTGAGTTCATCAGTCTACAATCACTGAAGTTGAGGCTACCACCAGTCTTGTTCTTTCATGCTGGTGAGCAGCTAGAAGCCAATATTGCTTCTCCTCTGATCAGACTGTGATGAAGTCTTCAGATTTGAGTGAAAATGGGAGGAAAGCATTAAAGGTATGATTCCAGGCAGATTTCAAAAGAGCCATGTTTATAATGAAGACTTTATAGACTTTATAACATGGAGCAGAGAAGGGCAAATTGTACTCTTTTCATATATATATATATATATATATATATATATATATAAAATTCACTTGCAAAAGAGTTACTGAGTCAATCACATTTTTAAGTAAATATATTGATATTTTAATTTAAATTTTCAAGTAAATAGAAATTATTAATTTAAATTTTAGAATTGCAGCTTTCTGTGCTGTTATAGAAGCTATTATTCACAGAAATCACAGGCCTCTTGTGCTGACTGATTTGTCAGAGTTAAAGGGCCTTTTCCAAGAACCTTGCTGCTGCAGACAGCCCTTCTGGAAAGTATGGCCTCAGGGCAGGTACCCTAGATGTTTCAGTCCTGTAAAAGACAGAAGTGCTACCACTTTCAAATTAACAACCTTCTGGCAACAGAATCATGATAAAAGGCAGATATTTTGTTCCAACAGGATTTCTTTCTGGTGACAATGCAACTGCTTTCAAGAAAAATAAAGGTACAGAATGAAGTTCAGTCAGCTAAGAAAAATAAAGTATTTCACAGTTTCACAATGACTTTTTGTATTTTTTGATACCTACAAGATTCACTTGCTGCAAAGTTGTGGTTTATGAGATTCCCTACATATGAGAATTGGTATTGCAGGAACAGAAAGACAGAACTGTGAGTGCTGAATTTATAAGGAGGGAACAGCTACAAAACAGGCTCTTGAGACAGCTCCTTCTGCAAGGACCAGTTTTTACCAATGTTTAAAGTCCCACGTACAGGGATCACAAAGCTATTGAACTAGTACTAGTTCACAGAATCACAGAATCACAAGGTTAGAAGAGACCTTCAAGATCATCTAGTCTAACCCAGCCCAACACCATGGCACCACATGGTGCTTTTTTTTAAACACATCCAGGGATGGTGACTTCACCACCTCCCTAGGCAGACCATTCCAGTATTTTATCAGTTTCAGTAAAAAACTTTTTCCTAATATCCAACCCATAATTCCCTTGCTGCAGCTTTAGACTGTGTCCTCTGGTTCTGTCAGTTGTTACCTGGTGAAAGAGACCAAACCCACCTGACTACAAACACCTTTCAGGAAGTTACAGACAGTGATGTGGTCACCCCTGAGTCTCCTTTTCTCCAGGATAAACATCCCCAGCTCCCCCAGCCATTCTTCTCAGGGTTTGTGTTCCAAGCCCCTCCCCAGCCTTGTTCCCTCCTCTGGATGTGCTCAAGCATCTCAATGTCCTTCCTAAACTGAGGGGACAGAACTGGACACAGCACTCAAGGTGTGACCTCAACAGTGCCGAGTATAGGGGAAGAATGACCTCCCTGCTCCTGCTGGCCACACCATTCCTGATCCAGGCCAGGATGCCATTGCCCTTCTTGGCCACCAGGACACACTGCTGGCTCATGTTCAGTCGGCTGTCGACCAGAACCCCCAGGTCCCTTTCTGCCTGGGCACTGTGCAGCCACACTGTCCCCAGCCTGTAGCACTGCAGGGGGTTGCTGTGGCCAAAATACAGGACTCGGCACTTGGACTTGTTAAACTTCAACTTATTTATTCAACTTATTTATTAAATAAGTTCCTACTTATTTCCACAGAATTCCTGAGTGACAAAAGAGTGCGGAAAGAAACCAAGGTTTAGGCTAAAGGTATTAAAAATTTGCTCCCTTTTGCAGTGTTTATCTTTTTTCTTGTCTTAAAAATAATCTTCACTTCATTCAGCTTGTTTGCTTCTGCAGTAAATATCCAGGTATATGTATTTCAAAAATTATGAGCATGTATTTGGATTGAAATAAGACTAAGAAAACAAAGGAAAAATATATAAAATAGGAGATAGTGTAAAGCCTATATCATTATGGTTGCCAGTTTCCCAAGTCTGGGAGTTTCCCATTTCTGTGACCCCTGTATATTGTCCAAAGAAGAGAGTTCAGCACATACTCATTTGACAGCAGCAAGCATTCAAAATTAGGATTATATTAAGTCTGAGAATTGCATGTATGCTGAGCCCATTAAAAAAACACATCTACAATCACTGTGATTCCAAATGTGTTTCTCACTTCAAATAATTTCTAGGAAAACCAGCTATAGAAACCATTGCTGTGAATCAGATGTTCTTCTCTGCTTTTCATTCCTGGTGCCATCCAGGGGTTCACTTACAGTTCTGTGCAAAGGGCTGGGAGCAGCTGAAGCTGTGGACCAGATGTGTCAGAGGGTGTTCTGCACACCTGGAACATATGACAGTGAAACACTGGGGGAAGATCAAGAAATTTGTGATTCCCACTGTTACTGACTCTCCCTTCCTGAGATACACAGCAACTGCCAGTTTTTAAGTAATGGGCAGAGGGACTTGATCATGTCTCTAGAGATAAAGATTGCCCATGTCAGTCTGAGAGGACTTTACCTTCCAAGGCAGTGGGAAAGTGCAATGTCTGCCCACACACGCTGGTGCAGGAGGTGACAGAGAGGCAAAAAAGTCATTCTGGGAAATCTGCACATTTCCTTCTTGGTCACACCACACACAACAGTTTTCACGGATATAATTTTTGCATGTATCCAGTTATTTTTATTCAGTAGGAAAAACCTATTTGCATCAAACCTTCAGACAAACAGAATTTATATTGAATTTTGGTCTGAGTTTAAGTAGCTTCAGAAAAAAAACCTAACAAAACAAACAAACAAAAAAAAAGAAAAGAAAACAACAAAACAAAACCCAAAACAAAGCAAAAGAAAAAAAAACACAAAAAACCACCCCCCCGAAGTTAATGTGCTTTAGATCACTATTATTATATTTTCAAAGTAAAATGTTTTCATTTCTTAT
This sequence comes from Cinclus cinclus, assembly GCF_963662255.1. Taxonomy (NCBI): domain Eukaryota; kingdom Metazoa; phylum Chordata; class Aves; order Passeriformes; family Cinclidae; genus Cinclus; species Cinclus cinclus. The sequence goes on from NC_085084.1 coordinate 49,392,445, forward strand.
ATTTGAAATCATTTATCAAAGTCAGATTAAATTTCTTTTTAGAAGCATTAAAATTGCAGAATTGCAAGACCTTGATTTATTTCAGATTAAATAAAAACATTCCTACTGCGTTATTAAATTTCTCATGGACCTTATTTGTTTGTTTATATTTGATCCCATTTATCACAAATAAATAAATAAATAAATAGCTGAATTTTCATGGGTCTTGAATTCACTATGACTAATCTGATTAGAAAAATAAGTATTTGGCAATTTTCTTGGTGAGTAGGCACACTGAATGCCACAAATTCACAGACACAGCTTGTGTCTGATGTAAGAAAATATGCGTAGCATTGAATAATAGTAAAAGGACTTGTTACAGCTGTGCTGGTGTAAGTATTAAAAAAAAAAAAAGAGAGAGGATAGGTTTATAATATTAAATGCCATATGTTCTGGAAAAGTGGGCACAGCCCTCTTCCCTTCCTTCTCCCTCCCCAGGCTAAGAAGCCCCTGGCACTGCACTTTTGTTCCAAAAGGCACAGCAGCTGGGGTACCTTTGAGACCAGTCACCAGAGCAGGGAGGCAGAGCAGGTCCTGGGCAGGTGACATGGGCTCCTGGCTGAGCTGACAGTCTAGCCCAGCCTTGCCTGGGGATCAGCCCATAGTGCGGAGCCTTACCAGCACACCTTTGGTTTCAGAGTCCACAGTGCTACCAGCCCCCTACCAGGATTCTCTCATTGCAATTTTAAGTTCAGCAATAAATCTGTTTTTCATTAATGAGAGAATTAACAAGAGAGAGACAATCTCATTTCAGACCTATTAAAAACAAAATTAGGTATATTAAACAAGGTATATAAAGTGCTGTGGGAAACTTTTTTCACCAATAACCATGACTGCAGCCAGAGTAATCCAATCTAAATTGCTATTGAAAAATTGCATCCCACAGTTTTCCTGTTTCTGAAGGTCACCAGCTCCCCCAGATTAGCCATACCTTAATTTCACATGCATTAGTTTTACAACAGCACAAGTGAAGGGCCTTTGAGAGAGTTACTTCTTTTTGTCAACTCATTTTAATAAATTCAGGATCTGGTTAAGTAGATTTAATCATATAGATACAGTTCTTGTCTCATTGACTCTAGAATGTTGGGGTGTAAAACAATCCAAGAAAGATCAGAATCAGCACCTCTGATTGCACTATGGTGGAAACACATATCTGAATATGCTGAAAGAGCTTGCAGCTTAGGTGGAAAATGCTAGATTATGAGTAGAACATTATGTCTAAACATGACACATAATTCATTGCGCTTTTCTATATCTCACCAACATCTATTGTCATTTCTTTTTTTTTCCTAGTTACAACAACGAATGAAGATGTGGTAAAAGTCAAAAGGTTGAATTTTAAAGTCACAGTTCTTATGCAGATGTGCTCATTTGTTAAAGCTTAACATTTAACCACAGGCCATGACTGGAATTTATTAACTCACTAAAAAATGATATTATTAGGTCCTCAGATATTGTGTAGTGACTGCTTGCTTAATTATCCATATCTAAAGAGTTAAAATGGTGGCTTTTGCTGATTTAATATTCTTCTAGCTTTCTGCTGGTGTGCAGTGTACTGTGCATTAACAACACAGGTCATTGAGTACCCACTGAAAGCTCACTTTGGAAATACCTGAAGGACACATTGAACTCTTCAGAAATCTGTGTCACAATACTTCATGTGTTAACAGAATGCAAGGAACAGTGATGCATAGCAAAGGATCAGCCCAGGGTGGGCATCTGAAGTGCTCTGCCTTGCTGCTGAATGCTAGAGTGAAGCATTGTAATTTTATTCCAATTATACTTTTAGTGCCATGATGTCACAGCATAAATTTGTACTTTTGCATGCAGCTCATGCTGGTGTGATGACAGCTCTTAAAATATTGAGCGATTGTAGGCCCGTCAGCATAAAATTATTCTAACACGGTGCCTTTATTAGGGCTTCAATAAATGCCTTTCTTCTTGTGTTCCGAGGTGGCATTTGCAAATGAGCTAATTTCTCAGCAGTACAATAATTGTGTTGCATTTATTTTGTGAGGTGGGGAGGAGGAGGGAGAAGAAAAATGCTGTTACATAAAAGGGGTTCTTTTGCCATCAAAACTACATTCACCATCGTTAGGCAAGTTTAAAAAAGAACACATTAACTAAATGACTGTACAATTATTTAAATTAACTTGGTGCTTTTTAAAGCCCAAGGAGGAGTATAAACACTTTTCCAAGCCATATAACAAAAGATGTGACAGCCCTCTCGCAAGAATCACTTCCTGAAAGTAAAGCGCAAACTATGTTTGCTAACTGGTGACAGATATTTTGGGGTTCAGAATGCATCTACTTCAACAAACTAAATCCAAACCTGATGTTAGCTAAACTAATTCACAGGGCAAAATGCATAGGAAGTAAAGCTTAGGGAGGAAGCAGGTTATAAACGGCACATGTTTTCTTTTACTATCTTTGTTATCTAGAAAATAGACAAAATTATGCAAAGAAAAAGGTGCATAAATGAAACTGTGAAATCATAGTGCTAACTTAACTGGAAAGAGTTGAATGCACTGTTTCCTTGATCCAACACATCCAACAATCTATCTGAGATTTTGTGTCATGCTGTGCTTCTCATTTCTTGTTATGTTACTTAGACTTAAAACAACAACTGACTTTTAAAAGTGGTGCTTAGTATGCATCATTCAGTGTTCACAAATGTGAAATCTGTTCAGTTGCTGAAAGCATTTAATTTTAGGGATATTGCTTTAAAGATATATTTTTAAATTAACTATTCCATGACCTAAGCTACAGCTGTTATCAATGCCTAAAGTTCCTCATCCTTTCCTTCCTCTATTCCCTACTATAAATGTTATTAAACTTAAAATTTATTCAAAGTCAACAATATGTTCCACTAAATAAAATTAGAATGTTTTAAAAATTCATTTATTTGTTGGAAAGAGACTATTATCCAGCCTCCAAAATGCAAATATTTAATAAAATCTGTACAGATGTCTTATGGGTCTGAATTTAAAGGTGTTTTCAAGACAAAACTACTCAGTAGTATCTGCAGTAAAGGCACAAAAAGTGTATCAGAGAGAAGTCATCATAAAGGAAGGATTTAATTAAACACTGAAGTAAGTCTAAATTCAGTAATTGAGAAGATCTGATTTTCTCTCAATTATGCTTAAGATGTCTTACACTAACAACAGATGTTGAATAAGGTTGGATTTAAACAGAGTATTCAACAGAACTTTTTGCTTCCTGAGAGTCAGTTGTGCTTAGACAGAATCAAGCACAGGCATAAAAAGCAGAAAAGTTAAACAAAAAACAAACTATATCTACTACATCTATTGTATAACCCCAAAACTGTTAGGGATATTTTGTAAAGAGCAGAGAAGTCATCTACCACATTTTAACTGCATTTCTTTTGCTGCCTACCATATCTAGCTAGCTACAGCTAGCTAAGAGAATGATTTGCACCCTGTAAACATCTGGATACTGTAAATATAAAGGCAAAATGAACAGGAAATTACATTACAGTTTAATTAAATTATAAAGATTTTGTTACCGAACCTGTAATAAGGGAGGATGTTAATGACATTTTTATACAAAATTTAGCTGTCAAGTGAGTGTATCTGTTTCATAAAACCACTGAGTATTAGCCATATATATTATATACATATCTATCTATCTATCTATCTATCATCTATCTATCTATCTATCTATCATCTATCTATCTATCTATCTATCTATCTATTCATCTATCTATCTATCTATCTATCTATCTATCTATCTATCTATCTATCTATCTATCTCTCTGTCTACACACAGAGAGTGATTATGGTTGCTGGCAACAGTAATCTAAGTGCCTCTGCAGGATGCAACAGGCCATGAAGCAGTTTAACAAAACTGATTTGTGACTGATGAGGCCCTAAAAGAGTTTTAGGGTCTTATCTACCTACCTGTAGCAGAAAAATCAATAAAGAGTGACCTTTTCTGTTAAATATAATGAATAAAAATATACAGGCAACTGTCAGCCAGTCCAAATAAATCTATCAGAGCTGCTATAGTTAGCTCTGATGAAATTCTTTAGGCAAAAAGAGTGAATCTTACTCATAAAAATGTAAGAAAACAGTATTTTAGAGCTGGATTTATATACAGGTATTTCAGTATTGATATGGATAGATTAGATTAGATAGATTATCTAACGAATATCTAACTAAGTTAATTGTGTTTTCATTACCCAGTGAAAAAAATGGAGTAGTTTGTGTTTCCTTCCATAGCCAAAGAGAAAGGGGAAACTGGGACACATGGAGGAATTAAGAAAAGAGAGCATGTCTCAGAGTCACTAGGATTACAATAGAAAAACTTCTAATCCTATTAATACACTTTACATTGCAAAATACTGAAAAGCAGGCAAGAGATCATTAAGGCCATCAAAGAAATAATAGGGAACAAATTCAGTCAGTGGCAAATAGGGAACAACAGTAAGAAAACAAATACATGAAGAAAATTGCATTATTGGTAAGGTGGAAGTATAAAAGAATAACAAAGTTTCATGTTCTGGCAATGTAGTATTACAAAACTTAAGCATGGTGCATAATGATGCTGCATATGACTGTATTTTTAATAAAAGAAAATTAATAAAAATTATCAATTTACATGGGGCTCAAATGAAAATGTGAAAAAAATATTCTTCAGATGAGATGATATTTTAATCAACCCATAAAGAAACATCTCATGTGGTTTCCTTTTTTAAAATTTCCTATTCAGCATTAATTTCTTCCCAAATTCTACTTGAAAAACTATGAAATATTTTATTCCATAAATGCCAAAGTGAGATTTTCTGACCTTTTCAAAGGAACGTCAAGGCAATCAAATCTATTTATGTTGATTAATATACTTTTGTGAACATATTTTCTGTGCAGTTGCATCAGTTGTGTTTTTGATAAATAAGTTGTCCTGCTGAAAATGTTAATAAAATCTAGTTCATAGGAAAACAAAGCTGCCGAACATGTGCAAGACTGAGAGGTGGGACTGCTCAGCCTGGGGAAAAGAAAATTCATGGGGAATTTTCAATATGCATAAGTATCTGAATGGAGCATGTAAAGAAGACAGGCTCTTTCCTGTGAAAAAGCACAGTGGCAGAACAAGAGACAACATTCACAGGAGGTTCTTTCCAAATGTCAGGAAACACTTCTTGTGAAGCTGACTGCAGGTTGCACAGTGTAGCTGTGAAGTTTCTGCTCCATACAAATGCTGGGCAAACTGATTAAGGTTACCCTGCTTGAGCAGGGCAGTTGAACTGGTGGAACATCCAGAGGTCCCTTAAAACCTACCTCAACCATCCTGTAGTTCTGTGATTCCATGGAGTTAGGGAAAGGGAGTCCACCCCAAATCAACCAATGATGATCTTTACCAGGAAAGATTTCTGTTCCATTAACTTTCAAAAATAATGCACATAGTTATGACTTTCAAATTTTAAGGTCAAAGTATGAGGGTTCCTGCAATTATAGATTATCTTCAAAGCCCAGGATTGAAGGTATTCTTAAGAAATTACATGGAACCACAGAATCTGCCCATGTACCTCTCACAGATATCACATGCTTTGAGAATTTCCTTTGCTTTAAAAGATGGCAGTTTCTTACTATTAAATGAAGAGATACTCCAAGGTAAGAGAAGTAAGAGGAACACCAGAGACCCTAGTGATTTAATGGCAATCCTCTGAGGCTGAGCAGGCAATTTTCAGGCCTCCAAGAAGTAGAGGAGAGCTACAGCTGTTCCTAAAAACACCTCTGGAATAGCAGGGGAGACCTTTGGGAAAATATTGCTCATTATGGAAGGCAGAAGGCCAAGCTGTTGATCCTCAGAAATAGGGCATTCCTTGTTGGTGTTTGCAACTGACTTACTACACAGAGTGACTTAACAATGTCAATTTGTAAAAGGAAATACAGTCTTCAGCTCCACAGGTGACAGGTCAGAAACAGCTGTAGGAGTGGTCATAGGACACACTGCCCCAGCATCCTTGCTGTTAGTGCAAGAGTCACAAAGAGGTCCACTTTGAAGACAGTATGATAACCTCAAGATATTAGTGAGTATTATGGACCTTCCTTTTTTTTTTTTAATTAACTAATTAATTAATTAATTACTAATTAATTAATTAATTTATTTTAACTATAAGTTAAAATATCTCAGTAATACAAATGGTAGGAAGACAGCAGGAAACTGATTCTCAATCATATTCTTAGTTTCATCTTCCTACCTAAACCTCTTACAAATTCCCAACTACTAAATACACTGCTTGTATTTAATCCTTAAGTCCTTTTTCATTTAAATGTCACTTCTTCCCTGCTAGTGCAAATATGGGGGTTTGTCTTCATAGAACTGTTGTGCATCTCTAATTTTTTCTTCCGTCCAACAGGCACAACATATGCATTTTACAGGTAGAATACGAGGATATCTGCCCCTTTCCTGCATGCTACAAAACCACCCACTTTTGACTGAGAACATAAACATAGACACCTAAATGCTGGCATCTCCCAGTATTTTCCTAGAGTTTCCTCTCTACTCTTCTCCCTAGAGAAACAAGACCATTCTCCCTAAACTCACAGGGAAAGAAATCTCATAGAAGCCACTGAAGCAGATCAGATCAAGCCTCTTTCTACCCTAGTAACCTGCCTTTAACAACCAGTACTGGAAGTTCAAGGAGAAATATAAGAATGGAGCAAATACATTTAATGACAGTAATCCTCCAGTTCCCACTGTCTGGCAGTCTCAAGACATTATGAACCAACAGTGGTGTCTTACTCTTTAAACTCACATTTTATATTTTCATGTACTAGTACTGCAAAAGTTCTCATGGGTCTAGTCTATGTACCATATCAATCAGATTTACAAGGTAAAGACCTTAAGATAAAACACCACCATCCCAAAAATAAAACCAAATCACAAACAAAAAATAAATCCTCAAAATAAACAAGAAAAAGCCAAAAAAAAACCCAAACAAAAACCAAACCAGGCATAAGGAGTCGCTAACAAAAATGAAATTAAGAAATGTCTTTTACATTGTTTTGGTAGCTGACTGCTTATTCTAACCATGAAGCATGGATACACTGTTTTGGCAGACCTGTTAAAGGAACAAAAAATTTTGGCATTTGAAATACAATATGGTATCTATTCAAGGCTTGATTTTCAAAATGTGAAATGCCCATTAATTCTATCCTTAGTAGTATAGGCTACAGGTGAATAAAATGGTGCCTACCCCTTGAGTCTTTCAAGGCAGATGCTAAAAAACAAGCAGACAATATGCTGAAAGCTGTGTGCAGAGGCACATCTCACAAAGAGAGGAGTATCAGCAGGGTGAGGAACCTGGCTATTAATTCACTAATGAAAGCTTTTGATGTGCTATCTTAGAATCCTTCCAGTCTTGTGTCTGGAGCAATTTTCTTTTTCCTAGCTACCAAGTGCCCTCTCTCTTCTTTTTCAGATCTCTCATAACATGCAACTCTTTGTGCAGTTCTTCTTCCCTAATTTAAATAATGAATAATAAACCTTACACACTGCCTTTTCTGAACTGTTGTCCTGTGTTTTGCTGTGAATTTCTCCTATCTCATTTAGACCATAAGCTTTTCAGATAGGGCATGTATCTTGTAAATTTATGGTGTTGCAAGTGTGTTTAATGCTAATAATGTGCAGTGACAGGGCAGGGCAGATTCATAAGCAATGCCCTGAAAAAGAGGCAGATATTGAATTCATAATCTGGCACTTCAGATTCACAAGAGAGAAAAAAGCTGTCATCTCAGAATAGGGGATCTGCTATAAAAGGAATGTGTTTTTTTGCACTAATGGTTATCAAGAATTCATACATTCCACTTCATTATCAATTCCATATATTAGTGACTATTTCCTAATGTTACTTGTACCATAAAGTAGTTGCTTAAGTCCATTTGATCACTCATATTTGTTAAAAGGAAGATTTCACAAATAAGAAGCAAATTAGACCCAAGGTATATGAGCAAAACACCCACACACTCCTGCCCATCAAACTTCATAATGCAGGGAACAAAACAACTTCATATGTAAAATAAGGTAGGAAGTTCCTCAGTGATACTTAAGGAACAACATTTGAATCATACAAGGAGGGAGAAAGGGAGCACAGTGCTGGATGGTTTAAAAAAAGAAAATGTTTGGGAGCTATAGCTTCTGCTTGGGACCTGTAGTTTCAGAAGTAAAATGAAAGACTTCATCAAACAGAAGGAGGACTTGTAGGAAAAATAATTCCTTTACAAAATTATTGATGGGCAAAATATTATTTTTGAAGAGACCATTTAATTACGGCTCTGATCTTACAGTAAGCTGAATGATCCTGGAAAAGGACTCATATCTTTGCTCATTTTTCATCAGCACCAACATTTTGGCAGCACCAGGTAATTGTCTGCTCTAAACACAATCTAAGAATTTACTTCAGAGTAGTAGGATGCCTTGCTCTGTGTGCTCAGATGCTCCTTAAAAGCCGTAACTAAAGATAGCACTAAAAGGAATGACTCTCAGAAAAAAAAGAAAAAGAAAAAAAAAAAAGTGAAGAGGAAAAGGGGCCTGCATTGATCTGGGATATCTTAATCCAGAAAGAGAATTTTTGTTGAGACTTCACAGCAGGGAACACAAAATTTGGCGCATAAAATATCCTCAGCTACACACTGTTTCTTGCTTCTTCAGGATTGCCTGTAACCCTGCTTGCTGTCACCCCAGAGGCAGCACATGTGGTGATACCTATATCCTCAGATTGATCACCCACTTGTGAACCCACAGGGAACCTTCTTCCAGCACCCCCACTCGTACCATCCTCCCAAGCTGTTTCTTAAAAGAGGAGAACTTGTGGGAGGCCCTCACAGGCCACACTTCCCCCAGCCCTTGTCCTTAAGTACAGTATGACTATGACTGAGCTTGGCAAATAAAGCTGTGGTAATTGCACTGGACATCATATCCATGACATTAAAATCTCTCTCTTTTTTTTTTTTTTTTTTCCATTCGTCTCGACTCTACTAATAGGTGGTCCTCTGGAGTAATCAAGATATTTGAAATTTTTGTGCTATGGGATCATGCAAGCTTAGAGAAATAAGTCTTTTTCTTTTTTTTCTTTCTTGGTGGGAGAGGTGGAGGGAGTGAGGAAGTGGGGAAGGAGCCCTCAACTATAAATCTAATGAAGTTAAAGCTTTTCTGGTATTCATAGTCAAGGGTTTTTGTTTCTTACCCCAGATCAAACTAATAATAAGAATGCTTAAAGAAGGTAAGGACACTAATTCCAAAATGTGACAAGTTCTTTTGCCAGCACTAACCTATCTAGATTAAACTGTACCTTATAGGAACCATTTTTATTCCTATTGCCTACCATATGTTTTATAAGAAAATAACCTATAACATACAAAAAACAGCAACAAGTGAGTAAGATACAGCAGCAAAATAAGATAAAAAATAAGGATTAAAAGTACTGATTGCAGAAGTTGCAGAGTTAATTTTCTTATTTCTCCCAACAGTTTCACCCAGCCAAAACTACCCATCAGGCTTTCTGCTATGATTCCATTTCTCAAATATCCACAGTTAAACACATAAACAACCTGTCTTTCTATGTCTATATTCGGTACAAGGTGAATTTTTTCTTGGCTCTTCATTGACTGTTGTGTTAACAAATATGATAAATATTTGAGGTAGGTGAGTAGTTTGTGACCATTAATGATATCTTCTTCAGAAAATATGTGAAGTAAATAACTGAGTCCCAGTGATGTTACAGGGCATGCACAAAATTTAGTTTCAAATGCCTCTTCAAGAAGTATATATACTACCAAGAGCAGGCTCTACAATTAAACTTCAAAGAAATTGGTTGTGCAATCTCATCTTTATGGATTAAATGCAGTATCCTACATTGGGCCTCCAAAAGTGTATTTCTATATCCCATGAAAATATTTTCATAAATAGTCTTGATTTCAGGTGATGACCAGGTCAAAAAAATTTAAAAAGAAAAAAAAAATAGCATGTTTATTTTTCCCTGAACTAGGGAGTCCTCAAAAATACTTATCACAAAATGAGAGAATTTAAATTTAAAACAAAGCTTATAAGATGGCAAATAACCTTTTTAAAAATAAAATACAATCCTTAATCAAAATTAACAATATTTTATTTTATTTTAAAATTAATAATTTACATTTTATGCTGAAGAATATACCTGCATGAACTAAGACTAAAAAGATTTTTGTAAGACTTTTAAGTAATATATTTTCACCATCTAAGTTAATATTCTCATATATACGCTCTTCTGAAGGAAATAAGGCTGGAAATATTCTGCAAAAGAAAGAATAACTTGGCCATCATCAATTTTGCACTCCTTCCTGAGGTTAAATTGTGTTATATCCTAATATTCCATCTGCTACAGTCTACCATCTCTATGCCAATTAAGATGGAAACTAAATTCTCCAAAGACAGTACCTAACTGAGAATACTCAAAGGAAAAGTTGTTTATTTGCAAAAGTCTAAAAATGACAGTGTTGTGCCCACACAGGACATAATCTCTTGCTGATCCAACTCTTGACACAACCAAAGCAATGTCAAGGACTAACTTAGCCTTGGTGCTGTGCTAGCAACAGCTCTTGTCTTCCAGGTCAGCATAGCCAGCCTGTACGCTTGTGAGTAACAGGAGTTAATTGAAAATCTAACATAAGCATAGCTAAAGAATGAAAAAAAGAAGCAAGTCTGTTCAAGAGAAATAAAAATCATAAAAGATACTTACTTCAGAATGAACAATCAATCTTTCCTTGGCTGGGAAGCAGTTTAGAGTGGGCCAATAAAATGCTTTGTGAGCATTAAAAATACAGCAGGCAGTGGATAGAGCCTTGGACAAACCCCAGCTTGTAAGATATGTCTCTTTAAAAGGGGGGAAAGCCTAAGGACATGTTTTACAGCATGCTTAGCTACAGCACTAGGATAAGACTGCAGCATCAGCCAAGAGATGCCTGTGGTCTGAAATATAAATCAAGTAGAAAAGTAGATACTCTTGGTATCCTAACTCCCTTCTTTCTAAGAATAATGGTGATAAAATGGCTGAGGTTTAATATATGTGACAACAACCATAGGCTTTTTTACTGCTGAAAATTCCATATGAAACTTTTATGACCCTATTCACACTGAGGGGTTTTTTTAGGCAGTGAGTAAGAAATTTGCTACACATTTCGTTAATGCCAGTGGCAGCTGAGAAGCTGGTAGGAGTTTCAGCTAGTTCTTAATAAGAGTCCTTCTGTGGGAGCTCCTTCCATCTGCAGAAGGTCAGAGAATAAACCAGTTCCTTCTACACTGCAATGGAGCAGGAAATGCTGATTTATTTTTTCCCCTTGTTTTCATGGAAGGGATTTCTCACAGAAAGTTAAAAAGAAAGTGAAGACTTCTTTGTAGTTCCTTGTGCCTCTCAGTTAAGACTTGCATGTTACATAGCCTCAAAAACACTATTCCAGAGATATTTCTAAAAATCTAATCCAGCCCAGAGCAGATTTCAGCAACAGAGCACAAACTCAAAACAGGGAGTAGAGACAAAACCTTCTGCTGCAGTTTACAAATATGGCACAGTCTGTTCCAATCCTTCCTCCTGTCCCAGCCACCTCTTAGTACCACTGGAGCCTCCTGAGGTACTTTCCATACAGAGCAGCTTTTTCAAGCCCTCCTTTGCTTGAGCCTTTCACTGTGACACTCCTCCCCTCCATCCTCAGTGCTTCCCTCACAGTATTGTACCCTCATGCTTTGCTTTAAACACCATGATGGTATAATCAAAGGTCAATGCAGACACAGAAATGTGATGGACCTGCTGCATTATGACCACAATGGTCAAGTAGGAGCTCACATCAGATCAATAAACTAGCCTTTCAAAAAAACCCCAAGGAAATATCATAAGAAAAACACAATATATATTCTCCTTGCAAAAGAAACAGACTGCAAATGTGGTTGAATCATATAGTTCTGCCTTTCAGAAATGCTTGTGCTATGCAAGAGGACTATGTCATATTCATTCACAGAGGTACAGAGATATATAATGTCATCACTGCCATTAGAAAATACATGTACGTGATGTCAGGCTGTCCTTTTGTTGAAAACCACCTCTGGCCGCTGTGTATATAGTTACAATGTTGTGCTTGGTCTTTTTAAAGAACTTAATTTTAACCAGGTTTTCTTTTTGAATCAGGGAATCAGTTGAGGAAATCAGTTAAGTGATGTGCAAAAATAAATTAAAAAAAAAAAAAAAGAAGTGTCTTGGAGGGCTTTGCATTTCAGTTCTAATAGAGAAAAGATACCTGTAATGCTGCAAAATACAATGCTTATAGTAAGCAATTGACCTAGTCAGCTTTTTCTAAACAAAATGAGAATATATGCCTGTAAACGTATCTTACATTTACAATGTAAGTTTGCATTTGCAATGCGAGGAAGCAGCTCAAATATTTTCTTATTCTCTGAATTTTTTTTTATTTAGCACCATGTGAGAAAATGTGGTGTGTACTGAACTTTTTGCTTCAGAGTTATTTTCATGGATGATGAAATGAAAACTCTCCTTATAGTGTACAAATCAGAGGTCATGATTTCACTGATTCCCCTTCTAACTGTTTCCACTAAATTAACTGCAAGTATGCATTTAGGACATTGCAACATAGTCTAGCATCAGGTATAGTGAAACTTTAACTGTCTTTCAGGTTCAGGGGTGTTCTTTACTTGTTGGAAGTACCACTAAAAAAAATTAAAAATTACTTATAAACGGAAAAGGAAAGTATATAGTAGATAAATCTGAGGTAAAGTGGGATGAGAGAGTGCCACTGCACTCAAGAAAATAAGGATGCGCTTATGTATATGTAAATATAAGTAATCAATTAAGAACGTTTTCAAGAAGTTACTATCCCTTAGCAGAGGTACTGTAAATTGTTTGAGGTTCTGCTATAAAATACAGTGATGATTTAAGGTAGATGATTTTACTTTGCAGCCACAGTAGATTAGAGGTACACATACTCATTTAATAGGTATCAGTGTAAAGGAACAAAGATCCTAAGGTAGATGAAGAAGCCATAAGATATTAACTTTGTCATTTGCAATTGTGTGACTGTTTGTACCCTCCCAGGAGTATAAGAACTTCTACCATTATGAGTAGAGTAGGGTCAATGATGTTGTTTGTATTATTTTTCCTTCCTAGTACTTCTAGTATTTACTTTCTCTTCTGTGTAGCCCTAAGTGCATCTACTTTAACCTAAGATATGCATACATGAGCTCATTTTTTTGGAATCAGATTGTGCAGTTCTAAATATTTGGGAATCAGCATGACTTACAAAGCTCATATTAGCAGTTATTTGAAAGCAATGTTGAGTAAGTTCTAAATTTTTCCCTGTAGCCCTGACTACAGCATTCCTATATGTCCCACAGGAAGAAGTATATTTCTCATCTCACTAGTTTCATGTCATGCAGATTCTTAACACCCAAAGGCTGGTTTACTAACTTGATGAACAGTGTAACAAAGGCTGTAATACTGCATCAGTTAGAGATGTCATTCAGTAAACTTTTGCCTGAAGGCAAGTATGTCATTCACAAGTTCTGTGCCAAATGAACCTGCCCCAGTGATGCTCTGCTGCGCAGCACAGTAAAGCTTGAGACACAGATTCTGGGTATAATCTTCAGATCATCCCTAACGAAGATCCTATTGTCAGTATGGCAAGACAGTGACTGGTAGGAGAGGACTTCGTGCTGCCTTGCTTCCACTGAACAATGGAGGGAAAATAAGATTGTACAATTACCTGGAAATAAGTGTGTTTCCAGCATGGCTGAGTGGACTGCACCTGGGAATATATATGAACTGAAATAGTCAGAATCATGTTTTGACAAAGAGAAGCCTTTATTCTTCCATTTGCCACCAGCCCGTTTTTAATTCTGTGTGACTGGAGAGGTCGGTATTTGAATGAATCCTCTCCTAATATCAGCTCACTGCTGGAGTTTTTCATTAAACTATTTTAATTGCTTAAATCTTGCATTTCAATTTCTCATAAAAACTGCCTAAAATCAATTCAGTGCCAGACAACATCTGCAACATTCACTGCAACTTGTTCCCAGAAAAACTGTTAATTCTTAAAAATAGCTTCAGACTTCAATTGAATGATTTAATAATCAAAATTTTAATTTACTCCCCCTTCCTCCCTTCAAAAAGTTTTAAGACAGGTTGACCTGTCAAGAGCAGCATTGCTACTGATCCAGCTGAGGCAGAGAAGGAGGCTGTATATCCTAATTATTATCATAACTGGCATCTGGAATCTGTTCAAAAATTCTGATTTACTTCGTAGCAGAGGATTATGGCTGAATTTGGAGTACTTTTGGTCTACAGAGGCTTAAGAAATTCAAATATATAAACTTTCAGTTAAACATTTTGTGAGAAGCCCTACCTTCCACTAATCCAAAGAAACATGAACAAGTGCTTGAGGGGATGAAAAAACACAATATGTTTTGGTAGCTAACCACTTACAGAAACATTAACATTCTTGGGCAGGTTTGCTCTCTGAGCTTCCGAAATAACTTTGGAGCCAGCAGGATTCAGTTTCTAGCAGATTTCCAACACCCTGGAAAAAAAATATTCAGTCAGAATTGTCTAGTATTTATGAATTATTAATGCTGGCTTTCTCTACCTTTTTCCTTAGTTTTGCTTTTGTGTGCCTGTTCAGCTAAGAAATTCAATAGACTGATAGAGACATGAATAGATATGCTAATTAACACCAAGGCTAACCTTTAAAGTTCCTTAAAGCTGTCAGCTTTCAATGAAACATTTTCATTTTTCTTTCTCTGAACTGGAATACAAACATCATTTGTACACTTAGTGCCAGCAGGAGTGCCCCCAGGAATCAGCTTTTAAGATTTTTTTCATTGTGGAAAACAGTTTAAGAAAGGTGTCAATTTTACAATCCTCATTTATAGTCTCTGTCACAGGAACGTGTTTCTGTTTGTGCCAGTAGCTTCCTTAACTTCTCATTACAATTGTCATCTATATAAACATCTTATATAAACAAGCTATAGAGATTTGAATACTTACATATTGTCCTCATAAAATAGAAAAATCTGAAGTGGGGGGAAAAGAGAGCAAAAATGGAGGCTTAGAGACCTGAGATGCTACACTAATATGTGTATTGAACGTAGAAAGAAAATTTCTTATTTTTAGACAACAATTCAAAAGCATTTTTGATAAACTGCATAAAGGGCAAATTCATTTTATAATCCCCACTTAACTCTTCTGATAAGTTTCTCCTTCTAAAAATTTTAATGCATGAGAAAAAGAAAAGTATTTTTGCAACCCAGCAGTTACTGGGTTATATCCATTCTAGTCATTGCTAAACTATAAATATAGTCATGCAACCAAAGTATTCAATAGGAGAAACTAAAGAAAACCCATTATTATTCCTATTTGTCTTTGTCAGACATCAAAATAAAAACAGAGGCAACCAGAGGCTAAATTCCAGCTTCTGTTAAAAGATAACTCTTTACCTCTCTTCTATTTTTCCCTTTCCTCCTTTTTACAACTGAGTTAGAAGAATCACCTAACCTCACCCAAGTTCAACACTGTGATTTCTCCATTCTTGCTCAAATGAATAGGTACTTTGAAGCTAAACTCACAATCTGCTTTGAGGTTTGAAGTCACTCAGTCCTGTGAGGAACTCAGGCAGAGCTGTTTTGAAAATACTTTAGGTATATTCCAAATTGCAATTACAAAACTTGGTTGAAAGCCTGAACTTTTGTCATAAATAAACACTTCTGTTTATGTTCAAAAATATACTGCCTAAAGCAGCTACAACTTGGATCTGTTTTACTTGATTTGGGCATAAAAATTGATCTTTGAAATGCAGAGAATTTGTACAGAGTCATTGTGCTAAAAATTGTGGTTTGGCTATAAATATATTTATAATATAGAGTATTATTATCCCAGTGGAGTAACTACATCAGAAAATTGATTTACTGCTTCAAATGAAACAGATATATTTTCAAAGTATAACTTACTTGATTTTGATTATCGTTAGGCACAGCCATTAGGCTTCCTACAACCAGGTGCTGTAAAGTCCTTAGATACCAACACACCTGTTAATGGCTAAGATAAAGGACTGAAGCAGCAAGTAAATAGACTGACTGGAAAACTGTAAGGTAACAGTAAGTGATTCCTGACCCCACCACAAACTATGTGAGGTTTTCCATCTGCAGATTTTTTTATGTTGGCTTTTGAGAAAATTGTTCAAAATTTAATCCTGTCCTGGCTCTCTTGTAATTTGATAAGCAATCAGCAGATTGTGCAGAAATGAAAAACCTGCTTTTACACCCTCTGACACAATGATCTCATTCAATCCATGAACTGTGCTATAACATGAAAATGAAAAATATATGGGCTATATTATGTAAAGAAAAGAATCTCAGGAATAGAATGCTTGCAATACTAGGCATTTTAAAGATATCCTTCAAATTTTATTTCTTCTGTACATAGGAAGGTTCAGTGAGACAGACCTCAAAGAAATTAAGGTTCTTTTCATGCTCAGGTAACAAATTGATGTCACCTTCACTGCTGTTCATAGCAGACTTATTATTGCAGTGAAATGAATGTTTGAAAACAAAAGTTATGTAATATTCACTTAGCTTCTTTTTCAACCATTATTTGTATCACAAAAGCTCCTCTATATGCACAATTTGCACTGTATCTGCGGCTCAGGTCAAGTTTGTTTAGTAATTTTCTCTTGACCATTCCTTCAAAATAATTAGAAAATATTCTTTCTTAGGCAATTATGATGCTTTTCTATGTGTTTGGCAGATACTTCAAATGACTTGTTTGCAAACAATTTCCTCAAGTTTGCTCAACTTCATTGTGGTTATTTGAAAAATCTGGAAAATACACCTATCTTTGCATAAGTGATGTCCAGCTTATCTGTCTGAATGTATGATCAGTTACCTCAGTCAAAAAAATTCCTCTTTGTCCCACATATTTCCTCTATGCCAGAATGACCAGCTCAGTCCAAAACAGCAAACTTCAACTATTTTGACTGCCATTGACACAGGCACCTTTTAGGAACTAAGTCCAGGTTGCAATATCCAGTCTTTCTAGAGATACTGAGGTGTTTTGTGAACTTTTCTTAGTGTTTTTTGTAATGAATATAACTTAATCCAGCTTTTTGCCTTGAGTAATATTTAAAAATTTTGTAAAATATTGGATTAGGTAACTGATTAATAATATTTTCTAGATAGTTATCTCTTATTTTTTCTTTTATATATAGAACATGAAATAAAAAAGGGAAACAAAACTAGAGAGTATTTTTCAAGAATGCAAATCTAAATGTTGGCACATACTATATACTATATACTATATACTATATACTATATACTATATACTATATACTATATACTATATACTATATACTAATGTGATATGTGCTATATGATATATGCTATATATAGTACATTATATTATGATATATTATAATTTTATATAATATGTAATAATAATTTTCTTAGCATCTCAGGGTTGTGGCAAATTTTATCTCTTCACTTTATTTAACATTAATGTTACCAGTAAATGACATTTTGCATCATGCTCTTTTGTCTAAAGAGTCAGGGCTGAAAAAAAGATACTACTCTTTGAAAGATGAGAGAATCTTCAACAAATCTCACATAGTGCCAAAGATTGAATGAGGTCATTATAAGACCTTCATTTCCCTGGTAACAGAAGAGGAGAAGAAAAAGGATAGAATTAGAGTGACTGACCAAGGGTTTATCATAGTGCAGCTCATATTATTGCACCAGAGGAATATAAGTACATTTGAAAATAAAAGCTACCGGTCTTTTTATTCTAACCCATTAATAATATTAGAACAGATTGACAAAACTTATAAGACAGAAAATTTGTTCAAAGACAGAAAAGCTGTTTTACAAGACCACAGAGTAGCCAATTGGAGAGAAGGAACTTATTGAACAACCTTGAAAAAAAAATTCCGCATTGTGACCCTTTTGAATCACTACATCAAAAAGTCAGAAATTAAATACATTAAATACATTTAAAACTCCCATACTGCTCTTCCCAATGAGAAGCATAAAAGACTATGCAACTCCATTACAAAACATAAATTTAACCCTTTTTTGTAAAATTATAAATTCTGAAGTTAGAAAGCACAACCTGCTATTTTTCTAGGTTGAGTAATATCAACATGACATTATGTCCTCATTTATTATTTTAGTTTAGTGAATTACTTTGACTTTTATGGTTATGATTTTTATGGCAATGACCACATATGCCCCTACTTTATTTTAGAGAAAGTGTCCCATACCTATAGTCAGTCTGGCATTTGAAGTCATTGATAATTCTCTAATAGGACTTTAACTCTTGGCTCTCCAGAAAATATTCAAAGCTATATGAGGTAGGAAGTGAGTAACAGTGAGATGAATAAGAGTCATAAATTCAAAACATTCAACACTGTTCTGGAATGTTGCAAAATCACATCTATGTATGGAGAGGGAGAGAGGGAGAGAGAGGATTCAAGTATTCTCTCTTCCATTCTGCTACATTTCTGCAAATCTCTAGACCATGGTAGCAACCAAAAATATAATTCTAAAGGACTGCAGCCCTTGTTCTTTTCTAGCCCAACAGAGAATTATTTCCTTGTTCTATAGAATTTACACAAGAGATTACCTCGGGAAAGATTAAGTTGAGAATAGACCTGTCAAAACTGAATAATCCCATCCCACTTTACTTTTCTCAACCTTTCCACATCTGCTCATTTCTTTGAGGCTACACCACTTGTTTTGGATTTTGCTTGCCCACCTTCTAGGGAAGCACTGAGCTTTGAGAGTTTGTTTTTCCTGCTAGAAATGTTATTGGAAGAAAATTACAGAGTTCACCTCCTTAATTTGTGAATGTGAATTTGAGTTCAAGGTGAATACTTTGAAATAGAAATTGCTGGTTTACTATGCATAGTTATGATTACCAATTTTCAGGCCCCACAGTAATCTTCTCCTACAAGTTCCAGATGGGCACACAATATTGGAATACTGTCACTCTAATACAGAATTCACCATGTTTTTAAATCATCATAAAACCCTACACATATTTAGTTCTCAGAAAATAAACCACACTGGGGGAGGCAATGTATAAATAAATATATTACACTTAGACTCCATTGCAGCTGTGCAACTTCATATAGCAGACCACAAGAATAAGTAGAAATATTTGATTGCTTCAACACTGCAGGCATTTGAGATATTCAAAAAATTGCCTATTCACTTAATTCTCTTGTTAAGTCTGATCTTCCAGACGTTCATTTTAAAACGTGTTATTCTGATCATGCTATCAACATCGACATTTCTATTAAAAAGAAAACTCATTTATTTGACAAAATCTAAGCATTAAGATATCCAATCCCACATGCTTTGTACCCCTCTAGTGTGTTAAATGGTATGATTTGTTATCACTCACAACATATAACAAGGGTTATACTTTTGCAAGTGATATGGACATGGTTGTAACAGTTAAGAGAGATGAGATTAAAGGATGAAAGTGTTCAATATCAGTAGCTGAAAAAAGTCACACTAGAAGAAACTGTACTTTCTTTTTTTTTTCCTCTTCCCTAAACCTATTGAGTCATCATCCTTTCTGTAATAAAACTACATGCTTGTAGTGGACAGCCATGGAGCAAGGTGGAGCAAGTTTAGGGAGAAAGTAACAGACTACCTACTAAGAAAAATTATGAATAATTTTTCTAAGAAGGGCTGCATTGATAGAAGAGTGATTTTGTACTTGGTTCATAAATGAAAAACCTAAATAATATTTCTGCACATGGACAAAGAGAAAAACCAAATTTCCAGGAAACCTTGGAGGAAAAAAAAGGTAAAAGCATAAGTTAGAGGAAGGTATCATCAAACCAGCACAATCCCATTGAATGAGAATCAGTGCCAGAAGCTGAGTTCTCTGTAATGAAAGGGACAACCTATGTCAATGAAGAAAGGAGGACTTTCCACCTGAAATATGTGATGTATTGACTTTGGCTGGATACCAGGCACTCACCAAACTACTGTATTTCTTCCCTTCCAAGCTGAACAGGGGAGAGAAAATCAAATGGAAAACAGCTCATAGATTAAGATAAGGAAGTTTGCTAAAGCAAAATAGAAGTTTGCACAAGCATAATCAAAGAGAAAAAAAAGTAATTATTCTCCACTTTCTATCAGCAAGTGATATTTAGTGTTCATCCACTTCCTGGGAGGCAGGGCTTGAGCATGAGTACAGGTTGCTCAAGAAGGTAAATATTGTAAATAACAAGTGCCCCCCCATTCTCCTCGTTCCCTTAGTTTAATATCTGAGTGACATCACATGGTATGGAGTGTCCCTTTGGTCAGTTTGGGTCAGCTGGCCTAGTTGTGTCCCCTCCCAGGACCTTGACCATCCCCACTCTGCTGATGGGGCAAAACACTGAGAGACGTGCCTGATGCTGTGTCAGAGCTGCTCAGCCATAGCCAAAACACCTCTGTGCTATCGACACCTTTCCAGACACCAGTGCAAAGCACTGAGAGGGCTGCTGTGGGAAATTAACTCCAGCTCAGCCAGAACCAACACATCACATCAATAACTCCATTGTGATGATGTTCACATTGAAGGCAGATAAATTCCAATCTGAATAATTATCTTCTGAAGAAGATCATTCCAAAAATCCTCCAACTATAGTTTCAATTAAGTATGGTGATGATCTTCCTACCTTGTCTCCAACAGTAAAATATGATGGCAAACAGCTACTCTGTTCCACCTAAGGAATGTTTGCATTTCACTTACCAGAAAAGTGAATTGCTTAGTGATCCTTATTTTTTTCAGAATAATTTTCCAACAGTTAGGTTGGTCTTGTAAGTCACTTTAAAATTCTACCTACAAAACACACGGCTTCAGTTTACACCCATACATAGATATATAAATATACATACAATAAATATACAAGTAAGAACAAAAATACAATAGATACCTCTACAGGTATTTTACCTAGGAGGATATTACACTGCATACCAATGCATATTATTCAGCTTTAAAGTCCTAGATGTAAAGAGGAAAAACCCCTCAAGCTTACTCAAGGAAAATTACATATAAAAAAATTCATAAATTAAAGTTACATATCAAATTTTCCTAATGGATATAAGTATAGAAATGTCTCAGTAGACTAATAAACTGTAAAAAAATACTACCTAACCCAAATAGCATAATTTATACATATTTCAGTTCCTATATTGTCTTTATCATACTCCTTTTGCATTGGGCAGCCAGAAACCTAATATACAGAGGTTAATTTAGGTAAAAACTAACACAATTCATAATTGCATTAGCACCTATTAAGAGTCATTGTTCATGGAAATTTTAATTATACATTCCAGAGAGAATAAAAGCAGATGATTAGGAATAAAATTTTTTCGATGTATGCTGACAGGACTGCTGAGTGTAATTACACATTTCTAGGGCGACCTGTTTGGAGTTTACTCCATAATTTTATGTAAATTTTGAATTACTTCATTTTTTTTCAGATTAAATGCTAACATGTTATTTCATTTCTCAGTGGAGTTGCAGGAGTACTAATGGACACCAATAGCAACTGATGGAACAGGCATCAGATGAAAGTCTAGAAGCAAATCAGAATGACAAACTTTTAATTCACTGTTTTCTACTGCCACATTATTTTTTCCTGAACAAGCTGCCAAAATTTTCAATCAGTTACTAGATATTAGCTGTATTATATATTTTGAGAGCAAAAATACATTCCAAGGAAAATAATCTTTTCGGAGAAGTTTTTTATTTTTCCCCTCCTTTTTCTCATTTATTCATTGCATGATGTAGGCTTAACTCAGCTTATACAGCTTCATGTAATACACTTGCAGTAATCTGTACAACATAGAAAGAAAACCAGAAAAAAAAAGAAAAACCAAATACTCTGAAGACAAATATGTGGGATCAGAGCTGTTGAAAAACCTGTCTGTTTAGATTTGCCAAGGTTTCAGCAAATTGTACCACTGAAATCTTGTGAAAGCCAGTTGATTCTTCATTAGATTCACACTAGAAGACAAAATAAAGCAAAATTTCAGTTTATGTACATGAAAACAAAATGAATAGAGGAATGAAGGAAAGGAAGGAAAGGAAGGAAAGGAAGGAAAGGAAGGAAAGGAAGGAAAAAGGAAGGAAAAAGGAAGGAAAGGAAGGAAAGGAAGGAAAAAGGAAGGAAAAAGGAAGGAAAAAGGAAGGAAAAAGGAAGGAAAAAGGAAGGAAAAAAGAAGGAAAAAAGAAGGAAAGGAAGGAAAGGAAGGAAAGGAAGGAAAGGAAGGAAGGGAGGGGAAGGAAAGGAAGGGAAGGGAAGGGAAGGGAAGGGAAGGGAAGGGAAGGGAAGGGAAGGGAAGGGAAGGGAAGGGAAGGGAAGGGAAGGGAAGGGAAGGGAAGGGAAGGGAAGGGAAGGGAAGGGAAGGGAAGGGAAGGGAAGGGAAGGGAAGGGAAGGGAAGGGAAGGGAAGGGAAGGGAAGGGAAGGGAAGGGAAGGGAAGGGAAGGGAAGGGAAGGGAAGGGAAGGGAAGGGAAGGGAAGGGAAGGGAAGGGAAGGGAAGGGAAGGGAAGGGAAGGGAAGGGAAGGGAAGGGAAGGGAAGGGAAGGGAAGGGAAGGGAAGGGAAGGGAAGGGAAGGGAAGGGAAGGGAAGGGAAGGGAAGGGAAGGGAAGGGAAGGAAGGGAGGAAGGAAGGGAGGGAAGGAAGGAAGGAAGGGAAGGAAGGAAGGAAGGAAGGAAGGGAAGGAAGGAAGGAAGGGAAGGAAGGAAGGAAGGAAGGAAGGAAGGAAGGAAGGAAGGAAGGAAGGAAGGAAGGAAGGAAGGAAGGAAGGAAGGAAGGAAGGAAGGAAGGAAGGAAGGAAGGAAGGAAGGAAGGAAGGGAAGGAAGGAAGGAAGGAAGGAAGGAAGGAAGGAAGGAAGGAAGGGAGGGAGGGAGGGAGGGAGGGAGGGAGGGAGGAGCCACTTTTCTCCAACTCTTTTTAACGGGTGATCTTTTCTTCACAACACCTCCATCCTCCATATTGGGACTAAATACGCTCAAACTGAGAATGGATCACCACTATGTACAGCCTGACAGGAAGTTCACACTCTCACATCCCACTAGAAGGGATATGTAAGCTTTCTTTAATGATAGACATCATTCCTATTTCTCCATATCTGCCTTGTTTTATTTGCCTTCTACAATTGTTCTCAGGGACACAGAAAGAAAGAAAAACCCACAGTAGCAGACATTGATTCTCCATCGTTATTTGATAATGGGATGTTCCAGACCAAGAACAACACCATTGCTCAGATCCCTTTATCCTAAATATTTTGTTGGACCTCAAAAACTGACAAACAAGCCTTTCAGCAACATAAATTTGATTACCATGAGCAAGCTTAAGAGGTCTGAGTTATATCTTAACAAAAAGCTACTGTCAGTAAAATAACACTTTAAAAACTGTGAAATACTAGGCTACAAGAAGACACTGTGTAAACTTCCTGAGCAGATGCTGAGAGCAAAGATCAGTCAGCTGTTCTTTAGACCTTTTTGAAGAAAGGTTTGATCAAAGCCACTGGACAAGAAGGTTGTTGGGAAGTGTCCTTGTGCTGAAACACTGATTTCTTGACTTTGCCTTACAACTGCACACTTCTGATCTTTCCCAATTATCGGCTCATCTTTCTTTCCCTTCTTGCTACAAAGGAATCGAAGGATCTTATCTGTCCCTGTAGCAAACAAGCGAGATTGTGGGGTTTAAAGGGTCTCTAGGTTGAATTATCTGTATTACTGGAAGAGAGATGAAGAAGTTAAGCTAGTTTGATAAATTATAATAGTGAACAGGTAAGCAAGTGTATAAGTGTAACTGTGATACTATCTACAAAATATTCCATTTCCCCTTAGCAAGTAAATTTTAAAATAAAATCAGCAGCTTAGTCATTAATGGTGGCAACTTCCCAGTAAACAGAAAAGTGGCTCTGCTTTCCTAAACCATATTTTGTGTCTTGTGACACAGGGTGGCTCTGTAGCTAAAGCTCCACGAAGAAATCTAGTTTTCTCCAGCAACTATTTTGAAGTAATGTGCCATTCACATGATCCTAGAATTTACCAGCATGACTTTACAACATGGCTAAGAGAGGGTATCTGAAAATGGAAAAAATAAGAGGAAAATTTTCTGTTCTTGCTGCATTTTTTTTCATATTTAATATAATATGATCCTAAATAAAGGAAAATATTTTTTATATACAAAGCCTCTTTTGATTGAATTAATTTAAATTTAATTTTCAATTTAATTTTCAATTTAATTATATTCAGTTTTGAATAACTTTCCATTATAAAAGTTGTGTTTACTGTTATCACAACAGCCTCAGAGCAGGAATTCCTGCTTAAACTTCCTACCTGTACTTTATACTGGCTTACACATGTAGCTATCCCCTTTCTTTAATTCTATCTCTACTTTACTTCATAGCCTACTTTATTCTAAGTAGTAAAAAATATTTTACATTTAGTCACAAAGATGACAGCTTTATTAATGTGGTAGTTATGGTGGACCTTATAGAAAATCAATTACTGGTGAAACTCTTTGTGGAACTGATCAAACAAAAAGGCTTCTTTGCCAAACCAGGAGGCAGATGATTGATTGGTTTAAGTGAGAACACATGCCAGAAGAAGATAATATTCCTAGGACCTTAAAATCTACAAATAACATTTTGAATTATTTCATTAATACTCAGTCACAGTGTGGAAAAAAAGCCAAATACTAATTTTATACTTTAAATTGCACATCACAAGCCTGTCAGGCATTTATTTGGGGCTGGCGTAATGTATGTTGAGAGAAACTGATATCTATGCCTTATTTCTGTATAATATCCTTATCCCCCCTTTTTTTTTTAACTTTTCCTCCTCATTCCTGAATCTTTCCCACAATACAAATTACAATAAAGTTCTTGGTTACATTTTAAATTCATAAATCATTCCTCTGTATTTGCCACATTGATTTTTCCCTCTTTGAACCTTGTGTGTCCTTCAGGTAGAGAGTCACCCAACAAACATCAAATAGCGTGCAGATCCAAAATATCCTCTAGTCTGCCTTCCTTTATGGTCATAGAATCAGCTATGTTGGTGATATCCAGATGAGAGATATGGTCTTTAATCTATTTAACAATAATCAGAAAAACTTCACAGCTTCCATAGTATGTTGTGTTTTTTTATGACATCCAATCTGAACTTCTCTTAGTCCAATGCTAATCCATTCTTTCCTAGTCTGTCCTTCATGCACTTGTGGAAGAGAACTCATCCTTAGGAATACGAAGACCATTATCATCACTTCCCTCAGCCTTCCCTTCTGTGACCTAAACAGACAATGCACTCCAATGTCTGATCACACAACAAAAAACACACAGCCTTAAGCTTAAATAGAATTACTTCCATTCAACTTTTGCTTCTTGTGTGATGTCCTGCCACTGTGCACCACTGTGAAGAGCCCCGCTCCATCTTCTTTGAATACTTTCATCAGATATTTATGTACTCTGTTATTACTCCTCTGAATTTTTATCTCCAGGCTGAAGAGTCGCAGATCTCTTGGCTTCTCACTATGTCAAATACTCAAAAGCTTTCATGTTTGTGAACTGGATTTGAATTTTCTGGATTCACTGCTGGATGTCCATATGTTTCATGTACCTGGGAGCCAAGATCTGGACAAAGCAGTCTGGTGTGTCTCACCAGAGAGGAGAGAGATTATCTCCCTCTATCTGCTGGTGAGGCTCATCCTAATGGAGACCAGGAAGTTGTTGGCCTTCTTTGCCAGGGAGGTGCATTGCTGGGTCATGGCCCACTTGTTCACCAGTATTTTAAGGTCTTTCTCTGTTAGTTCCTTACCGTTTAAGTAACCCCAGTCTTGTATTTGTAGATGGATTTATCTTTATTCAGGGTCAGGACTTTATGTTTCCCCTTGTTGAATTTCATGAGGTTCCCATCAGACCATTTTTTCACACTGTTGACATCCCCCTGGATGGCAGCACAACCAGTTGTTGTATCAGTCACTTCTGGTTGTGTATCACCTGCAGACTTTCTGATGGTGTACTCTACTATAGCATCGAACTCATTAATAAAAATAAGCAGTACTTTGTCCAGTATTGACATGTGGAACACAGAACAAGGGATAAAGATTTTGATTAGTAGCCTCCAGCTGGACTTTGGGCCACTGATGAGAACCCCTAGAACTCCTCAGTTCATCCACTTTTCAGTGGACCTCAAGATAAACTTACCTACTTGATATTTCCTCAGTTTGTTATGAGACAGTGTTAAATGCCTTAATTTCCATTTGTGATCAGCTATATCTAAGTGATATCCTAATATTTTTTGTATTTAATAATTGCATTTTCCAACTTTTCTCCTCTTGTATGTGTGCAGTTGATCATTCCTGCCCACTGATTTGCACCTTAGATTTTCTAACTGTTTTTTCATGCTGACAGAGGTGCATTAGTTTCAGGCTAAAATCACAGGAGAAGCTTGCCCTTCAGCCACAGTACTGGAAATAAAAATAGAAGAAATGGAAACAAAAATCCAAACAAACAAAGAAACAAACAAAAAACTCAACATGTAAGAAGCCTCAGAAATATCCCAATGCACTATAATGAAACCACTACTCACAAGTGCTGTAAATCAAATGAGTACAGCTACAGACATTGTCATTGCTGTCATTTTGAACCTGTCAGCATTTCTGCTTCCTCCCAACAGCTTGGATGGCCACAGAGCTCAAATGTGACACACAGATTGCCAGCCAGGGCACTGTTTTCTTTTAAAAGCTCCAGTGAATTTGTTATAATGGACTTACACAGGGGAAACCTCAGTTCCCAATTCAGTAAAATGAAAGAGTTAAAAAATGTTCCCTTGTGGATACACATTAAAAATAAACTTCCTATCGGGCAAAACATTATGAAGTAGATAGAGTGACGCAGGATTTCAGTGACAGAAAGCTGCATGCACAAACTCAGCATCTCCTATGTACATTAACTTTGTACCATTTTTGCCTTTTGTGGTGGTGTGACCCTGGCTAGATGCCAGTTGCCCACCAAAGCCTCTCTAGCACTCCCCTTCTCAACTGGACAGGGGAGACATGAGTTGCAATAAGGATGGAGAAGGTTCACTCACTGACTACCATCACAAGTAAGACAGACCTCACCTGAAAATATTAATTCAATAAAAACCAGAGTAGGATAATGATAATTAAAAGAAGACTTAAAAATACCTTCTTCCTCACCTCTCCCTCCTTCCTGGATTTATTCCTGATAACTTTATTCCTGATTCTCTACCTGAGTCCCCTGCAGCAGTGGAAGGAGATGGGAAATGAGAGTTATGATAAGTTAATTATATGTTGTTTCTGTCACTGCTTTGTCTTCAGCGAAAGGAGTCCTTCACCTACTCCAGTGTAGTGTCCCACAGACAGGGAACTTCCCTGACAGAAGAGAGTCCTCCACAAACTTCTCTAAAATACATCTTTTCCACAGGCCACAGTTCTTTTCAGCATGGGTCCCTTTCCACAGGGACCTTCCCTCAGGAATAGGCTACTCCAGTGTGAGTCTCCTGTGATGTCACAAGTCCTGCCAGAAAACCTGATCTAGTATGGGATTTTTCATGAAGCCACAGGTTCTTCCAGGAGCCTGCTGTGGCATGGACTTCCCATGGGAGAACAATCACCCTCAGGCATCCACCTGCTCTGTCGTGGGGCTCTTCCTCTTTACACAAGGTCCAGGGGAATCTCTGCTGCAAAACCCACACGTCTCCTCCCCTTCCTTCTCCACTGACCTTAGTCAGACTTCTCAGTGTCTGCTTCTCTCATATATTCCCACTCCTCTCTTCTCTGGCTGCACTATTTCTGCATAATAACTTTTCCCCCCTTTAAATATATTATTGTAGGGGCATTACTACCACTGCTGATGCCACAGCTTTGGTCAAAGCTGGGTCTGTCTTGGAGCCATTAACAATGGCATTTGCTCTGTTGAACATGGGGGAAGAAGCTTCTAACAGCTTCTCTCAGAAGCCAATCCTGTCACACACTATAAGATGAGATGCGAGAGACAGCATGAAGATCCATCCACAAGTTTGTGGCTGTCATATACCATAAACTTAGCAGATTCACAGATCAGGCTCATTTCAATACTTCCCAAAGAATAAGGGTGGAAAAATTCTCTGAAGTGTACTTTTTTTGGTTTCTCCACAGAAACAAAACACCAAACACTTGAACTTCTGTCCTGGTTTGAAAGACAGGTGTTTGCTAAGGAAAGCAGAAGCCTCCCTTTGAACTTAAAAATCTGATCCTTCCTTCCTGCAGATTATTATGATTTTAAAATTAAGGGAGCTCTCAAACAAAGATATGGGGGTAGGAATAACAGTTCTTTACTAGTATAACTAACAAGACAAAAAAGAACAACAACAGCTATGCAATTAGCCACAAACAGAACAGTAACTCAGTCCCAGTGTTTTTTGGCTGCAGGCACCTTTTCCCTGAACTGCAGTTCCCGGTGCTGGGGGCGGGCGGGTCCCGCAGAGCCGCAGGAGGGCTGGGGGTGATGGCAGCGCTGTCCCAGGGGGAGAGAGAGATGGAGAGAGCCCTCTGCTCACAGTGTGGGTCCCAATGCTCAGCAGAGTGCTGGATGGTGGCAGGTTACAGCGAGAAGGCAGCAGGGCAGGGTCTGACAGCAGTGAGGATGGCTCCCAGCACTGGGATGGCAGGGATGGGCTGAGGCAGCGATTGCCCTTCTCGTCTGAACTCCGCGGGGGAAAATAGGACAAGGCCGAGCCTGCCGCTTCCTCTTCTGGCTGTTTGAATCTCGCGGGGTTTCCTTCCTCTCTCCCCTCCCCCTTGCCACCAGGGCCCAGTCAACAGGTATCTTAGCATGACAATGGGGAAAATTGCACAGAGGGAAAAGGGAAATAACCAACCCCCTCACACCTGGGGCCATCACAGTACACCACATTCATTGCAGCCATTAATGCTGACACCAACCACGAGACAGTGGGTTCTGTTGACAATAAGCTCAGAAATTTTGAGAGTATAATGAATGGCCCAATGCAGGCTCAGGTCTCTGCTGTGATTAGGGAACTCAAAGAGGAGATAAGAGGGGTGAAGGAGGAAATGAGGAAGGTCAATGCAGCACCAGTACAAGTCACAGATACCACAGTTAGAGCCCAATGTCCCCCAGCTAGGGAGGGAGGGTACACCCCATGAGCTGACCTGTGGTTCTTTCTGCGTAACCATGGGGAAGACATGAGGAGGTGGGATGGGAAACCCACTTCTGCCCTGGCAGCGCGGGTGCGTCAACTCAGGGAGGGAAACACTAACCAAAAGAGCTCCACTAAAGTGAAGGTAGCCTCAACTTCCCATAACCAAGATGCATGGTATTACAAAAGGGAGGATGATTTGCCAGATCCCCTTAAGGGAACCTCCAACATGTATGCCCAGGAAGGAAATAATAACCAGTGCTAGAGGGGCCCTGCCTCTAGCCAGGGAGAGGCACGGGAAAACAGGGTCTTTTGGACAGTGTGGATCCGATGGCCTGGCACATCAGAGCCACAAAAACATAGGGCATTAGTTGACACTGGTTCACAGGTCACCCTAATACCATCAGAACATGTGGGGGAAGAACCTGTTTCTATTGCTGGGGTGACAGGGGGATCACAGGAATTGACTTTGCTGGAGGCTGAGGTGAGTCTGACTGGGAAGGAGTGGCAGAAGCATCCAATTATGACTGGCCCAGAGGCACCGTGTATTCTAGGCATAGACTTCCTGAGGAATGGCTATTACAAAGACCCAAAGGGACTCAGGTGGGCTTTTGGAATAGCTGCTGTAGAGGCAGAAAACATTAAGCAATTGAGCACCTTGCTTGGACTGTCAGAGAACCTATCTGTAGTGGGACTCCTGAAGGTGAAGGAGCAGCAAGTGCCAATTGCCACCTCCACAGTGCACCACCGGCAGTACAGGACAAATTGAGATGCCGTGATCCCCATCCACAAGATGATCCGTGAGCTGGAGGGCCAAGGGGTGGTCAGCAAAACCCACTCACCCTTCAACAGCCCCATCTGGCCTGTGCGCAAGTCTGACAGAGAATGGAGATTGACTGTGGACTATGGTGCATTGAATGAAGTGACTCCACCACTGAGCGCTGCCATGTCGGACATGCTGGAACTCCAGTACGAGCTGGAGTCCAAAGCAGAAAAGTGGTACGCCACCAGTGACATTGTCAATGCATTTTTCTCCATTCCTCTGGCAGCAGAATGCAGGCCTCAGTTTGCTTTCACTTGGAGGGACGTGCAGTACACCTGGAACCGACTGCCCCAGGGGTGGAAACACAGCCCCACCATCTGCCATGGACTGATCCAGGCTGCACTGGAAAAGGGTGAAGCTCCAGAACATCTGCAATACATCGATGACATCATTGTGTGGGGGAACACGGCAATGGAAGTATTTGAGAAAGGAGAGAAGATCATCCAGATTCTGCTGGGAGCCGGTTCTGCCATCAAGAGGAGCAAAGTCAAAGGTCCTGCCCGAGAGATCCAGTTCCTGGGAGTAAAATGGCAAGACAGGTGGCACCAAATCCCCACTGAGGTCATCAATAAGATCACCGCGATGTCTCCACCAACCAACAAGAAGGAAACACAAGCTTTCCTAGGTGCCATAGGCTTTTGGAGAATGCACATTCCTGAGTACAGCCAGATCATGAGCCCTCTCTACCTGGTCACCCAGAAGAAGAACGAATTCCACTGGGGCCCTGAGCAGCAGCAAGCCTTTGCCCAGATCAAGCAGGAGATCGCTCATGTGGTAGCCCTCGGCCCAGTCAGGACGGGACCAGAGGTGAAGAATGTGCTCTACTCTGCAGCCGGGAACAAGGGCTTGTCCTGGAGCCTTTGGCAGAAGGTACCTGGTGAGACCCGAGGCCGACCTCTGGGATTCTGGAGCCGAAGTTACAGAGGGTCTGAAGCCAACTACACCCCAACAGAGAAGGAGATCTTGGCTGCTTATGAAGGAGTTCAAGCTGCCTCAGAGGTGATTGGCACAGAAGCACAGCTCCTCCTGGCACCCCGACTACCAGTGCTGGGGTGGATGTTTAAAGGGAAGGTCCCCTCTACCCACCACGCCACCGATGCCACATGGAGCAGGTGGATCGCCCTCATCACACAGCGCGCCCGTATCAGAAACCCAAATCGACTTGGGATTTTGGAAATAATTACAAACTGGCCAGAAGGTGAAAATTTTGGTCTTGCCGATGAAGAGGAGCAAGAACAAGTGACCCGGGCTGATGAAGCTCCGCCATACAACCAACTGCCAGCAGATGAAACTCGTTACGCTCTTTTCACTGACGGTTCCTGTCGCATCGTGGGGATGAACCGGAAGTGGAAAGCAGCCGTATGGAGCCCCACACAACAGGTTGCACAAGCTACCGAAGGAGAAGATGGATCAAGTCAACTTGCTGAACTCAAAGCCGTTCAGCTGGCCCTGGACATTGCTGAAAGAGAAAAGTGGCCAAAGCTCTACCTTTACACTGATTCATGGATGGTAGCCAATGCTCTGTGGGGTTGGCTGGAAAGATGGAAAAAAGCTAACTGGCAACATAGGGGAAAACCAATCTGGGTTGCTGATGAGTGGAAAGACATTGCCAGTCAGGTAGAGAAGCTACCTGTAGAAGTTCGTCATGTAGATGCTCATGTCCCCGAGTCGGGTTAATGAGGAGCACCAACACAATGAGCAAGTAGATCAGGCTGCAAGGATAGAGGTGTCACAGATAGACTTAGACTGGCAACACAAGGGAGAGTTGTTTCTGGCTCGATGGGCCCACGATGCTTCAGGTCATCAAGGCAGAGATGCCACCTATAAGTGGGCACAAGACCGAGGGGTGGATCTCACCATGGACAGTATTTCCCAGGTTATCCATGACTGTGAGACGTGTGCTGCCATCAAGCAAGCCAAGCGAGTGAAGCCCCTCTGGTATGGGGGGCGGTGGTCCAAATATAAGTATGGGGAGGCCTGGCAGATTGACTACATCACACTGCCTCAGACACGCCAAGGCAAGCGCTACGTGCTGACCATGGTGGAAGCCACCACTGGATGGTTGGAGACCTACCCTGTGCCTCATGCCACTGCCCGCAACACCATCCTGGGCCTGGAAAAACAAGTCCTTTGGAGACATGGTACCCCTGAGAGAATTGAGTCAGACAATGGGACTCATTTCAAGAACAGCCTCATAAACACCTGGGCCAGAGAACACGGCATCGAGTGGGTGTACCATATTCCTTATCACACACCAGCGGCTGGGAAAGTGGAACGGTGCAATGGGCTGCTTAAAACCACCTTGAAGGCACTGGGTGGGGGGACTTTCAAGAACTGGGAGATTAATCTACCAAAGGCCACATGGTTAGTGAACACCCGAGGTTCTACTAATCGAGCAAGCCGTGCCCAGTCTGAGCCCTTGAGAACACCAGATGGGGACAAGGTTCCAGTGGTGCACATGAGAGGTATGCTAGGAAAAACTGTTTGCGTGAACCCTGCCTCCAGCAAAGACAGTCTAATTCGTGGGGTGGTCTTTGCTCAAGGGCCAGGTTGTACCTGGTAGGTGATGCAAAGGGATGGAAAGACCTGATGCATACCCCAAGGAGACCTTGTTTTAGGGTGAACTACCTATGATACTGTGCCTGTATCTGTAACTGTATGGATGTCTATAATTTGAAGATTTTAATTTGATGTAGCATGATGGTATGGGAAAATTCGGAGTGGATAACGTTGGGGGTTGGTTCTTTCCCTTTTCCCTCTGTGCAATTTTCCCCATTGTCATGCTAAGACACCTGTTGATTAGGTCCTGGTGGCAAGGGGGAGGGGAGAGAGGAAGGAAACCCCGCAAGATTCAAACATCCAGAAGAGGAAGCGGCAGGCTTGGCCTTGTCCTATTTTCCCCCGCGGAGTTCAGACGAGAAGGACGATCGCTGCCTCAGCCCATCCCTGCCATCCCAGCTCCGGGACCCATCCTCACTGCTGTCAGACCCTGCCCTGCTGCCTTCTCGCTGTAACCTGCCACCATCCAGCACTCTGCTGAGCATTGGGACCCACACCGTGAGCGAAGGGCTTTCTCTTTCCATCTCTCTCTCCCCCTGGGACAGCGCTGCCATCACCCCCAGCCCTCCTGCAGCTCTGCGGGAC
The DNA here is from genome assembly GCF_963662255.1 of Cinclus cinclus. NCBI lineage: Eukaryota > Metazoa > Chordata > Aves > Passeriformes > Cinclidae > Cinclus > Cinclus cinclus. The sequence continues at coordinate 49,425,685 of NC_085084.1, forward strand.
CTGCCCACCCCCAGCACCGGGAACTGCAGCTCAGGGAAAAGGTGCCTGCAGCCAAAAAACACTGGGACTGAGTTACTGTTCTGTTTGTGGCTAATTGCATAGCTGTTGTTGTTCTTTTTTGTCTTGTTAGTTATACTAGTAAAGAACTGTTATTCCTACCCCCATATCTTTGTCTGAGAGCTCCCTTAATTTTGAAATCATAATAATCTGCAGGAAGGAAGGATCAGATTTTTAAGTTCAAAGGGAGGCTTCTGCTTTCCTTAGCAAACACCTGTCTTTCAAACCAGGACATATTACAATACATATTTTAATAATCAATAGATCTACAACGGAACTATACATGGAAACTTGTGTTACCAAATGTAATGCACATAAATCTGAGAGGGCTTGTAGGTCAAGGCAAATCCTCTATTTTTTATCAACTGCACTTCTATTAGCAGTCATGATATACCTCCAGTCATGATGTAAAGACGAGCCTCCAAATCCTAGGTACTAGCCATCCAGTACTGGCAGTCCATCTCATTTTTCAAAGAGACTGAAACAATAAGCCTCCAAGATGAACTCTTAGGCCTATTTCACCAAGCCTTAACACAAATATTATCTCAAGTAATCTGTACTAACTATTAGTTTATTTAAATCATGATAGTGAAAAGGGCTGTATTATCCTGTCACTTATGGAAAAACTGCAATAGATGGGTTGTAGAAAAGAGTAAGATGATACAAATTATGCTGACTAGATCCTGGACAATGAACAGTGAACTAGTGGTGTGCAAGGGAAGAAAACCTAGAAAAGCTTTACTTTTTACAAACTTGAAAAGGCTAGAAATCAACTTTCAAACCTTGGGAATTATTAAGGATATGAATAAGCTAACACCTTCTGCTGAGAGAGGACAGCACATCACCATCAGACCTGACACTGCAGCCCACGCTGCCACCCACAGCCTAGCAGTTCCTGGTACTCAAGACAACATTTCAGGGACATACTCACTCATGAGTTCCTTTGTGGGAGGTGATTCACCTCCTGGCCCTTGAAGCAGAGCAGCTAATGCAGTTTAATGAAAACTGCAAACACACTGTTTAGCAGCTTGGGGATTCAGTTTTTTCAGAGTGTGGAAACACTGACTGAACCACTATTTCCCTTGTGGGGTTTGCTGAGGGTTTTGGCAGTAATCTGGTGATATTTTTATTTAAGTCTAATTCATATTCCTTGGCAACTGGTTCTTGTAAAAGCCCAAGAAGCTTCAACTTGCTCACACTGGAGGCTCGAGTGCCTAAGAAGAAAGAAAAGGCTAAGCTGTATTGCTGCATTATGTATATAGCCAAAGGTCCAGCCTCTGCCTAGCTTTCACAGTATCACTTAAGCTTTTACTTAGGAAAACATTCCTGGGAGAAACGAGGGAAATGTCTATTCTCAGTCTTTGCAGCTCTGATATTAGTTCTGAGCCTGAAAAATTCTCTTTCAGTCCATTTGACTTGGAACTGAAAGCTTTCTTTGCCTCACTCAAGATAAAGGCCTGTTATCCTCAGAGCAACTGGTTCCCAGAGCTGATAGACAGGAACAGGAACCAGATTAGATCCCCTGTAATCCAGGAGGAAGTGATTAGTGACTTCCTCTGCAACTTAGACACTCAAAAATCTATGGGGTCAGATGGGCTTTACACAAGGGTACTGAAGGAGCTGGCAGAGGGGCTTACCAAGCCACTGTCCATTTATCACCATTCCTGGTTATCTTGCGAGATCCCAGACAACTGGAGATGTGTTAATATAATGCCCACCTACAAGAAAGTCAGAAGGAGGATCCAGGGAACTACAGGTCTGTCAGTTTGACCTCAGTGACAGGGAAGTTTATGGAGCAGATCATCTTGAGTACATGTCCTGGTTTGAAAAACAGGTATTTGCTGAGAAAGGCATGAGCGTCTCTTTGAAATGGAGAGTGTAAATCCCCCTCTCTCGAATTATTATAACTTTGGAATTGAGGGAGCTCTCAGGCAAAGATGTGGGGATAGGAATAACAGTTCTTTACTAGTATAACTAATAAGACAAACAAGAACAACAACAGTTAGGAAATTAGCCACAGACAGAACAGTAACTCAGTCCCAGTCCCTTTCTGGCTGCAGGCACCTTTTCCCTGAGCTGCAGTTCCCGGTGCTGGGGGCGGGCGGGTCCCGCAGAGCTGCAGGAGGGCTGGGGGTGATGGCAGCGCTGTCCCAGGGGGAGAGAGAGATGGAAAGAGAAAGCCCTCCACTCACGGTGTGGGTCCTGGTGCTCAGCAGAGTGCTGGATGATGGCAGGTTAGAGCAAGAAGGCAGCAGGGCAGGGTCTGACAGCAGTGAGGATGGGTCCCGGAGCTGGGATGGCAGGGATGGGGTTGAGGTGGCGATCGTCCTTCTCGTCTGAACTCCACGAGGGAAATGGGCCGAGCCAGAGCCTTCCGTTTCCTCTTCTGGATGTCTGGAGATCATGGGGTTTCCCTCTTCCCTCTGCCACTAGGGCCTAATCAACAGGTATTTACCATGACAATGGGGAAAATTCCACAGAGGGAAAAGGGGAACAAAACCCAACCCTCAACAATGTAGTCACATAGCATGTAAATGACGACCAGATCAGGCCCAGCCAGCAGAGGTTTAGGAAAGTCAAGTCCTGCCTGGCCAACCTGATCTCCTTTTATGACCAGGTGACCTGCCCTGTGGATGAGGGGAGGCTGTGGATGTTGTAAAGTACATTAGTAAAGTCTTCAATAATTTAATACTGTCTCCCACAGCATACTCCTGGAAAAGCTGGCAGGCCAGGCAGGCCATGGCTTGAACAAGCGCTCTCTTTGCTGGGTTAAAAACTGGCTGGATACCTGTGGCCAAGCAGTGTTGGTGAACGGAATCACATTCAGGTGGTGGCCAGTCACTGAAGAGTTTTGCCAAAACTCAAAACGGGTCTGGCTGTCAAAAGCCCTTATTTAATGACCTGGATAAGGGGATCAAGTGTGTCCACAGAGTACTGATAGATGACTGTAAGTTGGGTAGGAATGCTGGTCTGCTGGACGGTTGGAAGGCCCTGCAGAGGGACCTAGACCATCTGGATCAATGTGCTGAGGCCAGCGGTGTAAAATTCAACAAGTGAAGTGTCAGTCCTCTCCTGCACTTTGGTGAAAACTACCCCATGCAGCCCTATGGGCTGGGGGCAGAATGGCTGGAAGGGGGTTTAGCAGTAAAGGACCTGGGGATGCTGAAAATGAGCCAGCATGTACCCAGGTGGCTTAGAAGGCCAGCGGCATCCTGGCCTCTATGAGAAATAGTGTGGCCAGCAGGACCATGGCAGTGATTGGCCTCATGTAAAGTATTGTGTTCAGTTCTGGGCCCATCACTACAGCAAAGACTTTGAGTGAGATGCTGGAGCGTGCCCAGAGAAGAGAAAAGAGATGCTGATAGGTCTGGACCACAAGTCCTGTGAGCAGTGACACCTGTGAGGTGTTTAACCTGGAGAAAAGGAGGCACAGAACAGACCCTATTGCTCTCTTTCTTACCTGAAAGGAGGAGGTATTTAGGTGGGGGTCAGCCACTCCTTACAAACAACCATTAACAGGACAAGAGGTAATGGTCTCAAGCTGCACCAGGGGTCTTTCAGTTTGGACATCAGGAAAAATTTTGCCACTGAAATGGTGGGCAAGTGTAAAAACAGGTCACTTAGGGAGGTGGCAGAGTCATCACCCCAGAATTGTTCAAGAACAGTTGGAGGTGGCATTTAGCAGTCATGCTTAGTTGGTGTGATGGTGTTCTGTTAAAAGTCAGGCTTGGATGTCTTGAGGTCCTTTCTCACCTTGATAATTCTATGACTCCCTGATTCTGTGATTTCCCATACTGTTTTCTTTACAGACAGATAAAAGGGAAAGGGCTACCCTATGCAAGAATCAAGGGAGAGTACCTCACTCCCTTTACCCTTTTCCAGCACATATGAACACTAGGTAATACAAAATGTTTAAAAAAAATCAAAAAAATATGACCACATTTCTTTACCAGTTCAGGGTGCTCACATGCCTTAACATTGGCTGTGGTACAGGACTGTTGGATAGAAAGGACTAGGCTGACAGAGGACACTGAAGCCTTTACTGTTGATTGTATGAGTTGGCAGAAGTTGTTGATCACTCCTCCAGCAATGGAGAAAGGAGGAAGTGGCATATCAGGTTTCCCTCCTATGGCCTCCTTAATAAACAGGTATGCACCTCTGCAGTCAACCAGCAGGAAACATCCACTTTCTCTGCTTCATAAAGATCCTTATTATGTTAAAATAATTTAAGCGAAGTATTCAAGGATTTTGGTTTGGTTTGGTTTGGTTTGGTTTGGTTTGGTTTGGTTTGGTTTGGTTTGGTTTGGTTTGGTTTGGTTTGAAGAGCAATGCCTAAGGATTATGTTACCTTAATCCTAACCTTATATATGTGAAAAGTAAAAAATTCATCATCTTCATACAGAACTTGTGTAAATGTGAGGAAATTTTCAATGAGGAAATTTTCTTGAGGTTAGACAGAATTCACCATTAAAAATAAATAAATAAATAAATAAATAAATAAATAAATAATCTAAATTTTAAAAATGGATGTTGTGACTTTTTTTCAGGAGATTATTTTCATAGAAGCAGAAAATAAACTCTTACTTACACAATGAGAGTAAAAAAAAACCTCACAAAGAAGATAAAGTAAAAATAGTAAACAATTATCAGAATTCATCAGTATGCCTCTACAATTTCCTGACCTCACTTTTGCTGTACATCTCCTTTCCATATCACATCTTGTGTATTTATTAACAATATGTTATACACAAAATATTACATGCAGTATAATTTTAGCTTCTAAATGTGTGCTTGGGTAGAATGACTATGTCTATTGAGACTCCTAGATTACTCCTATTAGGGAGTGAATGTCATGCTATTTGTCATCCAAAAGGTAATTTTCTCTAGACTTATATTAAGGTTTCATGTTTTATGATAACCTCTATATTATGTTGATCTGGGCATTTTTCATGAACCCATTCATCAGACAGGTATCTCCAGCAATAACTGCAACTCTGCAACATTTTACATGAATAAGATTTTATTTTTTCAGCTGCATCAGTAATACTAAAGCAGCATTTGAGTCCCTCTGATCATGCCAGTAAAATTCCATTACAAACTTCGCACCTATTAAGAAGTATATATGCAGGAGTTAATTTATTGATTTTTAAAAGTACAAAATCAGAAGGGAATCATATTTATCCTGGAGTAAATGCTATTCTCTGGCAGCCATCTTGTAACCACCAGTCTCTGGCTGGCACAGAATCTAACACCAATACATTCAAACAGCTAAGAGGCGCAGTGTCTTTGATTTTTGATTTTTTATGTCTATGATTTTTTTTCATGATGATACATTTACATGGGTGAATGGCAACTGTGTGTGAAGGGATGACTGTGTTTGAATTAACTCTAAGTTCTGCTTTACACCTGGCATAGCATGAGGAGGAGACACTACTAAAAAGAAGAGTTTGCTTAATCTAATTAATAAGCATTAAAATAATTTGCAAGATGTTAGATACTGCTTGGAAATTGTACCAAAGCTTCACAGGATAAGGGTCAGGGACTGGCTCCAAGGATGGCGTACTCAGTGATAATTAACCTTTTGGATTCCTCTTAGATTTCAAAGCAACTTGTGATCCTAATTGAAATTAAATTGAGGGAGGCAGAGAAAGATGGCTCTTGCCAAATTATAAACTGCAATAAAACGCAGCAGATATAGCCATGCACGCTAATTTCTTCTTGCAGGGCACTCTGAGGAGCTGATACAGACGCTAAATCAAATCCACAGATTTATCTGACTAGGTGAGGCCTCAGCCCTCCAGTCAAGAAGCAAAACAGATGAAGATCCTTTTGCCAACAGAATGCATTTCCCATTGATAAAGGGTGCAATTTCCTATTCCCTCAGGTGAATTACTATGCTAGTAATCAGTAAGCCTAACAAAAAATCCCAGCCACTCTCACCTCAGATGAAGAAAACGCAAAACAACTCTAAAAAAATCAATCTAACTTCTCCTATAGTCTCTAATGTGGAGCAGTCAATTCTTTTCTGCCTCCTCCCCTTTTTTACATAATAAAAATCTACCATCCCTGTCACCCCCAATACGTTGTAAGCCAGCAAGTGTAAATGCAGCCATTCATATAATTTGAATGATAATTGAAAATAAGTGGAAAAGAAGGATAAATTTATCAAACTTGCGAGAATATTCTGGGAAAAAAGGAATTTCCTGAGGTAACTGTCCTTGACCTGGCTCTTTAATCGAGTGAAATTTCATCACTTTATCTAATATCATGCTTCATGCTTCAGGCTTCCAGCAATTCTATTTTAGTGTGGTCTAATGGGCAGCTGACACATCCACTCAGCACCAGACTGCATAATATGTGCTGACACACTGTGTGGTGAGCACCCTATTGAGAGCTGTTTATTTGTGCCTGGCAAGGAAAAATTCCATCCAATAAAGTCTCCTCATAACAATTTTAGTCTCTGTTTTCAGGCCTCCACAGGCTCCACATTTCAAGAAGTTCAGAAACACTTGCGGGGCAATTCAGCCGCTTATTTGGGTGGCTGTACATTATCTGACTTTAGGTGAGAGGTTGTGAAAGCACTGGTTATGGTTGTCTGAAACCTGAATCTAGATAGTGTAATGAATAGTGTCATTCTAACTGCTTTGGAGCCAGCTCTCCTCAGAAACTCTGATTCAATTTGATATTCTAGGGTTAACACACTGTATTGGGACTGAAAATAGGAATGCACACAAAAAGCTTTTATATTTACTCAGTTCAGTAAGCAAGGCAAACTCATCAACAGCTATTTGTAAACTGTAGAATGGTGGGACTTATTTTGATGTACTGATTTATGCTTGGTGCTTTTCCTGCAGCATTACTTTAGAGTAGAAATGGACTAAAAGGAAAAAGCAGACATAGTTCTCAACATAATAGCAAATTACATTACCATAAACAAAGCAACATGTGAAAATAAAGGAATGACACAATCACAGAGATTATCACCTCTTAACCTCATGTAGAAATGAAATTTGCTACATAGAAACACAGGAATACATTTTCTACAGATACATAAAGAGCTAAGATATTAAGATAGTTGTTTACTTATTAGTTATGGAGAAATATGTAGTCTGTAAAGCAAGTTTTATGTATACACAGATGAGAGAAAAAAATAAGGGCCCAAAAATAGGATTGGTCAAAATTCATGTTTCATCAACCCCTCCACACTGAAAGGTATACCCAAATTATATCTAGATATGCAATTACTGATTAGCTGAGTACTTGGCATGGAAACCAAATTTATTTCAGAAAACCTGTGGGAAAGTAATTCTCTAGGTCTGTGAAAAACATTTCAGAACTTTTATCTAACCTTAATATATGTATTACATAACACTTGTATTTTCTACAAGGAACTACATGACATGGCCACATAGAGAATGCGCATGTATTATTCACAGGCATATCTTGCAGGAAAGATGCTTTCACTTTGATAGTGTTAGAAAAGTAGCCTCAGCTTTTTCTCTTTAGAAAACTTGAAGTCAGAACCTTTAATAATTGGAAAAAATTACTAGAAAATTCTGCAAATAGAAAAAAACATCAAGCCTAATAATAAACTTACAGACAACAATTATATTCACCTCTGATACACATTTCTAGAAAGAGAAATGCAAATTTTTTTGATTTAAAAGTTGCTACAGAGTGTCTAGAGACTTAGATACTTAGTGAAGAACCTATGTACTTAACTAACACTTCAGAGTTGCAGCTAGGAAGGTCTTAAATGGGTAAAGGTTGTTTCTGCTCTTTTTTACTTTTTTTAAGAAAATTAAATTCTGAGGGGTCAAAGCAAATTTTCAGTGTTCCAGATTTTGCAGATTCAGGTTCTTTATTATCTGTTTCAAATTTTGTTTGCTTGCTTTGCAAAACTGATAATTTTCTTGAAAAACTTTGCATTAAATTCTCCTTTTACCCCAAATAGAAAACATATACCAAGAAAATAATATGCACTAACAAAGTGTTTGTCTCAGTTTGCACTATAGCCCATGTTTCCACATTATTGTCATGTAAGAAAAGATTCCATAACTAAAGACTGATTATTTTAATAAGACAATAGTTCGTACATTTTGCTTATTTGCATGTACACACATTTGTAGGCATGCATTTATCTTTGTTCCTCTGTGCAAACAGTCTAGTACATTTTACAAGCATGGAAGTCTCTATTGTGAAAATGTAAAATTAATGTAAAGGTAAAGTAAAATAAGAAAACATTCTAAGTGCTGCAGCTTCAGTCTTTACAGGACCATTAATTTAGCTATCTTGCATAGGCTGGGAGCTGTATTTTCAGTGCATGTACAGTACTTGCCAATCTTTATCACAAGACAGAAAGGATCCAGCATGATCGAAATAATATTATCAAGAACCTCAAGTCACATAATTTATTGGCTTTTACTTCACACATGCAAATTTTTTTTCAAATTAATATAATTTCATTTCAGTGTGATCTTCACTTATGGAGAGGACCCTTTCAGGGGCACTGGGAGAAGGAAGACCTCTAGTTAAGAATGTTGTTATAGCCATGACATCTGTAGCAGATTTTCAGTTTGTGCTCTGTATATAACCTACCACTCTTGCCACAATCCTTGGTCTCACTTCTAGGTCGTAGATGCTATGCACATAAAAGTGCAGCATCAGTGTGGCAGATGATATGTGGCTGAGAAAATAGGGTCAAGTGGAAAAAAAAATTAAAACTACCACCCTAAAAGAGGATGTTTCTGGGTAATTTCTGAGAACTGTGCCTCCTTCCCTGCAAACTACCTCCTTATCTATAAGAGATAGAGATGGCTTAGCTCAGCACAGGGGCTCAGACCATCTTTTCACATTAAGGGCAGCTCTGTTCCAACACATCAAATTCAGGACAGCAGCATGGGGTTTCACACAAGCAGTTGTCACTTCCAGAGACTATTCCCAAACAGTGGGATAAGTGTCAGAAGCAAGAGCAGAGAATAAAACTGAAGATGTAGCAGCTGAACACAGTACAGTTATATACAGGTTTGGTGTCAAACAAGGAGATTGACCTTAGGCTCTCTAAGTGGAACCATATAGACATTGATGTTAGCTACCACCTTCTAAACAGAAAAAAAAATAAAATAAAAAGAAGAGAAACTGGTACCTATGTGCAGATAGAGCTGCGCAGAGTAGCCAGCACTGATATCCAACAAGTATCTCATTAAGTAAGTGTCAGGGGTTTTTTTTTTAATACTTAAGGCGCAAGACTCGAGGGCGGTCTCCCTGACCAACCTCTAAGAGTCCCCTGATATCAGGGCTAAGGTGGCAAAATGAGGAACGGGTCCACACCAAAACTCTGGAACTAAATACTTTAATAACCATGAAAGAAAATGCGGGACATGCATACACTGTAAGAGTTAAGGGTAGAAGACAAGGCTGAGGGAAAATCCAGGGTATTTGTAAGGAATGGTGAGAGGTGGGTCCAGGATGATAATCCAATGGGTAAAGGGAAAAGTGGTGCAAGGCAGGAGTAACATAGGGCAGGAGCCAATAAGGTAGGATGGGTGGAACAATGCGGTGAACAAAACCCAATGGGGGGTACAAGGATACAAGAACTTTCCAGAACTGGGAGGAGAAAAGGGATGACATAACTGGGAATAGAGGCAACCAATGGGAAATGAGGGTTATAGAGCTTTACCATAAACAGTTTTAAAACCTTTGGCAACCTTCTTAGGAACTGTTATAAACTTAAACAAATGCCCTCCAAGGTCTGGGGCCAAGGGGCAACTCATCAGAAACACTGGTCTGTTTTGGGATGTCAGCCAGTTCAATTCCTACAAGTAAGTTTTGCTTTTGCACTTGCACGTGTCCGAGAGCAGTCTTACGCACTCCATGTTCCCTGGAGTCACAAGCTACACAAGTTACTTTTTATCTTTTTACAGATAAGTGAAAAGATTCCACAACTTTTCAGACTTTACATGAATTGAGCAAATCCTGCCAGGGGATGAACAGAAAGTTTCCGGAAATTCCTCAATAGCTTTCTACTAGAAGAAGGATACATTTGTTTCAGATTTTTTCATCTGTCGAGGTGAGTCACAGCATACTTCAGCCTTCAGTCAGATATAGTATTGATCTTTCCCATCCAGCCAGAGCTAAGTATTTAGCAGTAAATTCGAGTTTTAAGGCAGGGAACAGTAATTGGACACATATGTTGTGATCTTTAGAGAACGAGATAAAGTGGAGGTCTTTTAATGAGCTTGGAGAAGGAAAGAGGAACTCAGAGAAAATAAGGGTGTTATCACAGTTCAACAGTAACCCTGTTCATGCTCAGAATCCTAATAAAATCTTGCATTTATTCAAATGCAAGACAAAGAAACTTATAAGTTGTGGAAAGAGGAGAGCCAAACCAACAAAACAGTTTCTAGGCTTGTATGTACATTTCACCATAAGTCAGCATCCAAAAACTCACAAAGAAGAAAAGTCAGGAAATTTTCTCATTCTGAGACAGGAAATTCTAAGAGTATCCTCTCATGAAATTATACGTGAGTAAAAGTGGAAATGCTGCCTAGTATAGTATGCCAAACTTAGAACCACCATGAAGGCTTGCATAGAAATCTGGTTTGATATATGCATATGTGCATGCAGTTATTTTTGTCCATATTTACATACGTATAAATATATGCACATGCATTTAATTTGTTAGGCAGAATTTTTTTTAATTTTGAATTTTACCTAAATCTAGTAATTTCATATTTTTTATATTCAGAAGTTTCTGCTATCCATTAAACCTTGAAATTATATCTTTTATTCGCCTTTCTGGAAGTTGCAACTATAATATAGTTTGGTCTGCATTATTTGAATTGCAATAATTAATAGACGCAGGAGTCTTTTGCAAAGCTACAGCTATGTTCTTCAAGAACAATTAATAAAGAAAAAGTCTTGAATAATGCAAGACAGACCCTCCTAAAGAAGCTTAAACAAAGGTCAGTGAAAAATTCATTTATTTAGCATTGAAAGCATGTTTCATAGCAACCCACACATACTGTATTGCTTCTGCTTTGTGGCTAACGAATTCCATAAACAATGAATTTAAATTAAACAATTAATTAATGAGGCCTAGGGTTCAATGTGGGATCAATAGCAATCTTTCCTCTGTAATGTTTTAGGCTAAGATCCACAAATAAACATTTAATATATATTTTCATAAGAGACTTCTTTTGTATACACCAAATTATTAAATGCTTTTATAGAACAAGGGATATACTATATAATGGACTAAACACTTGCTAAACAGATCCTAATTCAAACATAATTTAAAGGTATTATACTTGTTTTACAGGAGTCGTATTAATATATTTTACTTTTTATGTATTTTTTTTTAAATTACTGTTTTCTATATGCATTGTGAATGAACAGACATGATTTTGTGGATTTCTTTCCCTGTAGCATCTGATATGCATATGCATGTCCAGTGTATAATACAAGGTAGGATGAAGACAATATTCTTGTTATATATGGGCATTTTTTCTCTGCTAATTGAAATTATCTTTTGATTAGAATTTATTTCAAGCTCTCAACTCTGCACGCAATTTTTTCTCAGCTTGACTGAGAAGTTCGCTAATGGCTAGTGTTAGATGCAGAAATCTTTGTAGCATTTTGGGTAAACAAACAAATTACAAGCATGAATATTTCTAACAACCTAGACTGTTATCTAACTTTGCATGGTAGGGAAATGTATCTCATTCTTAATGCAAGTGCATTTGCAGGACATAAAATCTTGATCACTGAATGCAGTGCATTTCAGCACTTACTTGACAACAAGACGCGTTTTAGATTTACACAAGGAAAACAAACCTGTCCTTAGGATATAATAGTAAGTCCATGACAGACACACAAATGGTGAACAATTATACAAAGTCCCAGTGCAATGCCTGAATGGCAAGGACATATTTAATAGGACAGCTGCTCCCTGGCTTGGGGTGAAGTCCTGGTGCTCTATGTTTTCTGTTCTTTATCCTGAATCATCAAGATGCATCCTCTTTTCAAAGGTTTGATGGATTTAAACAATGGATGTTCAAAATATCTTTGAAGGAAGACATTGGACTAGTATGAAGATTACTGTTTCCCACACACACTGTGAATGAAAAGAAATGCTTTTGTAGAAACTCACATTTTCACACATACTGAGTTGCTGGAAAAAAATATAGACAACTCAATTTCATTGTATTAAATATTTAGTAGGGATTCCCTTTTGTTTTTCCCCCAGGAATTCAGTAGACACATGAAAATATTAGCTCCACAAAAGCATTTCTATTGATTTCTGTCAGATGCTTATCATAATAAAAGACAATGGAAAGGGTCAAAGTTCAAGATAAAAATGCATTTCTCTAAGATGAGTTCTGTTATATACTATATTCTAATACTAAAAGGAGTTGCAATCTTCAGTGAGACTCATGTGTTCATCTCTATGTTTGTCTCATACTGACAGGGTTTTATGAAAATCATGTCTCATCTAAATTTAGCCACCCACATCCTATGGGAGTAAGGACTTGCAATGGTGATGACTTCAAACCTGTTTATATCTGTTTGCCAGTATAACAGTAAAGGCATATAAATGGTCTATAAGTTGCCTCATACCATGCAAATGTTCTTAAGACCTTTGTCTGTACTGAGACATGTTGCTATTGGTATTTTCCTGAGAAATTTTGTCTTAGTCTATGGTTAGCATTTCCTATATTGAAAATTTTGCTTAGATATAGCCCCAGTGGGGATCTGGGGGGAAGGATGAAGGTCATTGAAGTGTCTGTTGTTTAATTCTGCTGCTAGCATGCTCTTTTTGATTCACAATATAGGTTTTCTTTTCTTTATTACCATAAGTAAATCTCCACTTACATTAAATAATATCTTCAGAGAAACCATGCAGATGTTACATTCTTTACACTCATGTCAAGTAATTGGTAAAAATAATTTGTTTGTACATTGTCCTTCACTGTAAGGTTTTACTTTTTGTCAGTGTTTTCAGGTACAGTCAGATAGAGATATACTCTGAAGACATCTAAAAGCTGTAAGCCAGCACAAATTTTACGCGGTGGGTTGTGGGTGTTTCTTCTTCCTCTTCAGTGAGCAGTTCATTTTGTCATCAGCTTTAGCATATTTTGAGGTTTTTACTTTGGGGATACAACTGTGTCACAGAATTACCTAAGATATATCCCACAATATTAAAATATATTTCACAAAATACAGAGCAGATGAAAAATACAGGTTAAAATCCCTTATCCCTTATCAAATTTACATGTCCAAAACACATTGAAAAGGCAGTAGGCATCAGAAATATCTCTGGTGACATATCTCCATTTGCCTCAAATTCAAGATGTGGAGCAGAAACATTTGTGACTTAGTGGATGCTTGCTACCTTCAGGCATCAGGATGTTTGAATTGTTATGGATATACCATATGTTAGATGAAGGTACATAAACCAAATTATATCATCCAGACCAGCAAGTGAAAAATTGAGTTAGGGCAATGTCTTGGGAAAAGTTAGGTAGTTGAAATACATTTCTCTTGTTGGCTCAAAAGTGGCTGCGATTTTTTCATTCTTATTTAAATGTCCAGCTTCATCTGTTTGCTAATAATTTGGGGACATCTAAGCCACCTTCTTTTTTTCTTTCCACTTGGTGTATAAAAAAAGGGCTATGTTAATTTTATACCTACAGAGCCTTTCCTTAGCCATCCTCTCAGTGTTTATTAAGTGTAGTTGAGGAGATAGAGATAATTGTAAAGGACCTGACACCCAAAAAAGAGACATGCAGAGGTGATGGTGGGGCTGCAAAGAAACCAAACCACAATTACAGATTTCTACACTTTTTTATTCTATGTATTCTATTCTAATTTTTATTCTTTTACTGACTGCCTTGACAAGCTGGCATGTAAAAAGTAAGATATATAACTTTATTTCTTATATAGGAGAAATTGCATTCACCTAACATTTTCTAATCCAGAATGTTTTGAGACTTGTCTTTCCAAAATACTGAAGCTCTATAGGCTGATCTAGGGTTAAATGTATCACTGTGGCTTAACCAGAACATCGTAATTTGTGGAGAAAGATAATTTGACCTAAAAAAATCAAGAAAATGTGTGAAACTTTAGAAAGTATATTTGTGAAAAAGAGGAAGAAGAAAGTTGATGCCAAGAAATGAAGACATGTAAATTTTTTAATGTGATGGGGACAGATGTGGAGAAGATGCAGGAAAGAGGATTCAAGTTTTTCTCACATGGTCATTTTTAAAATATTTAATGCCACCCTAGAAATATTTTTAATAGAGGACACAAGAGATCACACAATGAAAACAAGAGCTCAGGAGAAGTTTAAGAATAATTTTTAAAAATTCTTAGAAATGTCCATGGTATTTTAGACCACTAGATTCACCATAGGTGAGAGTCTGAAATCTTTAATCTAGACAAATTACAAAGTCACCAAAGAGATGTATAACGTCCAGCAAGAATGAATAAAGCAAAAGTAAGGGTCTGCTCACTATACATAAGGGACAGGATTTGAAAGATACACTGTATTCCTATTACATTATTTTTTCTCATCAAAATACTTCAAGGCTCATCATGGCTCTTTTCATGCTAAAATAATAACAATAAACAAGAAGCATGATCTGCTGTAGTGGCATTTCACACCATCTATCACTTATAGAGCTTGAAACAGGAAGCACCATTTTCCAAATTGAAAATGTTTGAATGGGCTGTCAAAAAGCCTCTCAGTAAATGTGTTCCATCCAACAGAAACAAGCCCTCTGCAAACAAATCAAGTGGTGCAGAAATCCTTTGCACAAGATGATAGGCGAGGCCTCCATGCTGACACTGTATGCAAGCCAAGTTTTCATGTACTTTGATGGCTGACCTCCAACTCCTGACATATTCATTATATTCCAGCATGTTGGGCGCAGATTGCATTGAAGCGATGACAGCTACAAGACAGCCAACAAGGAATATGGGCATTCTGGCAACAGGTGGCCTTTCATTTGTACTGGGAAAGTTAATCTAGTTTATCATCAAAGTATATTATGTTCGAGGAGTGTCATGTTTTGAGAAATATAGTGACAGATCAAACAGAGGAAGCAGTCTTCCATAGACTGACATTTTTCGTAGACCAAACCTTTCAAGCTGCTCTATTGTTTATGCTTGATTTAGGTCACTTAAAAATTATTCCATTGTCTCAGGGTTTACACTGCTGGCTCCAAATTATAATTTCTGCCCTATGTCAAAGTCTGATGGAAGTATGCCAGAAAGTATGCAGTCCTGGGACCACCATCCGCCACACGCTGGGCCATACTTGATTACCTTGAAAAAGGTGATTTTAGAAAGATGATACTTCTCAAGGAAAAATAGCAGATAGAAATACTTCTGGGAATGTGCGTGTCTTTAGCTCTGACAACCACATTAGCTGCAATTCACTCCTGAAAATTCTTACTCCCTTGCCCACTTTGCTTATCTTTTTCAACAGACTGAGGAAAAAAAGTATAAAATTGAAATCATGTCAGAGACTCATAACTCAAGTGCTTGATGTGAACTCTTGGTTTAATTTCACTCCTGCTTCTGAAGATAGGTCAGAGAAATACCGTGCCACAGTTAAAGTAAACCACTGATTTTTACATGTGAGAATATAGTTACAGAGCTGACACCAGTTTTTTTTTTTTGTTGAAACTGTTTTGTGCTAATATTTTTTTTAACTAAACAGATTTTTAAAAATAAATGCACTTTCTGTGGAAATTACAAATAAATAAACTCAAGAGATATAAATGAGCAAAAAAATACCTAAACCTAAAATACTAAAACTGGAAATAGACATCTGGAAATCCTGGTGCAGTCATCAAATATTGCAGCTTAATTTTTTCTTCTTTACTGACCACTCCCTGAAATACAGACTTAGCTGATGATGTTGGAAGTAAAACTAGACACTTCAAGAAAAATGTGATCTAACCAGGGAAATTAAGCCTCCAACAGAACCAGAATAGCAGCGTTCAAACTGCAGCCCATATAGGATGGCAACATCTGCAAATCAAAATATGAAGAATTCAGATAGCATACTTTTTTACGAATTTCTATCAAAAAGAGATTTACAGAAAATGAAGACAAGTGGTTTCATTTAAAATAAAATTTGCCAAATAAAGGAATAAACAACTCCCCCATCTTTTTCTAGCATTTGTAACTTATGGTATAGTTAATATTAAACTGTTATTGGATAAGGATTCAAATATATTTTTACAGAAGAGCGGTCTGAAAACTCTGAGTATATATGTTAATATTATTTTTGTAGAGGTGAATATTGAAAAGATATCTCATATGAATACTTGGCTTTTATATCAATTGAACATAATATTTAAAAAATCCTAAGCTATGCAGGTGCATTGATGCTTTAGCAGGTAAAGAATGTATTCCCTGAAGTCATGACCACCTCGTGCACCATGGCATTCATCATTCAGTTGTCTTTGAGCACATGAACCAAATTAATTCAAGATTCAGGATAATGAAATAAGAACGCAGGACAATTGCATCCTTTAGTCCTTGCATCCAGACCAGATTTAATCCAAAAATATTTGAAAACAGTTTCTAGTTTTCCAAGCAAATAATTTGCTTTTCTACTATTTTATTTGAAAGATGCAATGGAGGTGATTTCTTATGTTACAGTACATTTAAGACATCTCAGAAACCTCTAGAAACTGTGGCATAACTACAAAATGTTTTTTGACATGACCAGTAAAAAATCTGAGTCATCTTCTCATACAACCTTCATACATGTATTTGTTAAGAAAGTTTAATATTTTAGGATGAGTCCTGAGATAATTTTGGAGTTTGATGAATAGTGTCCTCTTTCAATTTGGGAAAAGCAGAAACGCATCATCATGAAAAATTAAACTAGATAGGACAAAACATGGAGTGGGAAACAAATTACACAGGTTTTCAAAATGTTACAGGTGAAATGGAGTTCTCAGCACTATCTAGTAAGAAAAAGCAGATAAAAAAGTATGCTGCTTTTCATGGATGAATACACCCAGATCACCACCTCTCACTGCTACAAAGGCCACTGACTCCCATTAATTGACAGCTGTGAGTACCTTCACTTCTCTAAGTCCTTTCCTGAAGAGTTACTCCTGGTTCATCAGTTGTTTCCCCTAACCTGTCCAGTGGATTTATAGCTTCTGATTATGATCTTCTTTAAAACTTTGCGCAGTTAATTAATATATATGTGCATTCTACTACTCATGGGACTGAGAGAACAATTATACCCACAGGCTCTAATTTCTTTCACATTACAAAAAAACCCCCATATTTCTATTCTTTTTGAGCAGAGATGCTGATGTCTGCCTCTTGTTCTCTGTCTATTTCTTATATTGGCCTAAGTGCATACAACTGATTTTACAAATGCCTTTTAATTAAAAATTATATTACGGAGTTCCTTATGCTGCACTCTTATCTTTCCCCCATGATTTTAGCTGTCAGAGGCAGAATGTTTTGGAATTTAAATTTAATTTTACTGCAAAGTTCTCCCCAATGTTGTCTTTAATTCTTGGAGCCTTAATTCCTTGAGCATCTGGAAGCTGGAAATCACATGCTATTTGGATAACCAGGGAATTTTACAAGTTTTCTGGAAAAAAAAAAAAGAAAGAAAAAGAAAAAGGCAGAATTATGCCATTTAGTGTTGACCAAGCTAGAAGTTAAATAATAACCATTTGAAATAATAATTTTTACATGCTGCATTATGAAGAAACTTTCCCTTTTCTGCTCTTAGGGTGTTGCAGTTAGCCTGTGAAATCAGATCTATGGAAGATAGGCTTAGTAATGTCATCCTCACTCCAGAAAAACAGAAAAGAGTGGCCTCAGCTATCAACTTTTAATGTCTCAAGCCAAGAGCTACACTCTTCTGCTTAGGAAAAAAAGACAGAAGTACACTTAATTCAACTCATTACTTCAGATGAAATGGGGATTTGAGTCTTGACTCGAAGTATTTTAAGAAAAAACTTACATGCTAAATTTGCTTCCTTCTGCATAGCCACTTTTCATCTGAATCCCTGGATGCTAAATGCAAGGTGAGAGAAAATTACACTAAGAAATTTTAAAGTCTTAGAAAATCTAGGAGCAGTGCTGCATGGCTTTTAGTGCTGCATACAAACCTGTTAGCTTCCTGTGCACACCTTAGCTCTGCAGACTTTGTATTGTTGGAGGGTGTTCCACCAGCAGAAACAAGGCTGAAAAACAGATGTCTTATTATACTCATCACACTATTTTATGATTTGTAATGCTTTTATACATGGTCTAGCAGTACAAAGTTCTGATCCACAAATGATGTTTATTGACACTGTCCTAGGGTGACTTTATGATGCTGAATTTTATCTTCATTCATCTGTTTAGCCCTTTGGAAGTTTCCTCCCAAATTTGCCCTAAAGCAGGACAGACACTATTCTAATAAAACTGGTAAGCTGTAATATTAAAAAGCAGACAGACAAAATTACCATGAGAAGAGAGTCAATATTGTTAATGTTTCTGCCACATTTGAGTGGAAAACACTGATTCTCAGCCCAGTTTATAATTGCCTTAGCTTAATTCATCATTAAAATATTTTTTCCTTAATTACTATTTCTAATAATGATGGTTAAACATGCAATAGATCAGTGCTGCTTACTCAAAATATCTAGAGATTGAGATATCCTTTTTAACAGGACACAGAAGTGTCATGTTTATTCTTATGGCAAGTAACACTTAGACACAGGTTTCTAGTGAAACCTCTCAGAAATGAGAATTGGATTTCTTGGTGTTCTTTTTTTCTTTCTTTTTTTTAATTTTAAGATGAATTCTTTTATTTGCTTAAAAATCACTTTTGCAGCAAACATTTCAACAAGCAAATTCTTCAGAGAGAATTTGTAAAGGAAAACACAAAGCAAACACTAAGGCTTTCTCTGTACTGACTAAAAGCTTTTGCTTTCTCTAATGGGATTTTAAAAACCCACAGCATCATTTATTTCACTCAAAAATCCTGGCAGAAGACCAAGTATGTTTACTGTCTCCCGTGAAGTATCCAGTGTACCATACCCCTATAACTGACTTGATTGGATTGATTTTGCACTAACTCTGGAAGTGCTCTATTTATACTACAGTTTTGCCTCAATTGTTAGCATGTAAAACACTGCCTTGATATGTAGAAAAACAGAGGAAAAAAGAACTTATATAACTCTTCTACTTATGGGTGCTATCAGACTCCTCCAAATGCAAAAACTGTTAGACAATTCTACTTGTCTGTTCCATTTTGCTGTTGCCATACAGAAGGTGTCAACAGAAGCATAACTATTGCTGCAAGACTGTACACTGGCACAAATAAATGCAAACTCCTCTGACTTCACTGTGGGGAGAAAGTCCAAAGTGAATTGCCTTTTCCAGAGAAGCGGAATGTGAATTATGAAGGAATTCTATCTTTCTCCTGCAGAAATATGTGACGTTTGGCTGACAGCACCACTGACTTACATCCTTACACTGCTAAACTTCCTGTCCTGCATTTGGCCTGATAGATATTCATTCTGTAGAACAGTGTTTCATATATTTATGCATCTGTAACCCAGATCCTGAAAGCTTACATGGCAGCCTTCTGCTGATGCTGTCACACATTGAAATAATCAAGATGTTGAACACATTAACAAAAGATATAGCATATAATCAAAACGTATTATGGACATTATATTTTATAGAAAAATGGTTCAGAAAAAGAGGAGCAGAGCCTTTTTCACCCAAAGATTTATGTAGACACTGTTTTCACAAAGCAATGTAAGTATCAAAATGTATACTAATGTGTCAAATATCTGCAGTAATTTCATGGCATGAGCTTCCAGTGACCTTCTGGGATATTAAAAAACATTATTTCCACATTCCATCATGCCAGTTTCTGGAGGTATGCAAAAAGGAACCACTGTACAGTAACTCAAATTAGATACAACATGTCTCTGCTTAATTTACTTCATGCTGTTAATTACCTATCTAGAGAGATTTTATGATGCCACATTTAATAATCCAGATCTGTCTACATATAAGCACACGTTTAAACCAGATGGAAATTATTTTATTTTGGTGTACGGCTGGCAACCTGGCAATTTTGTGTAAGAGGATGTTGAGTAAGCTGATTTTTACTAGTACTCCTGCCAATTACAGGTTGATAGTCTAGAAGACTTCTATAAAAGGCATTTACTCCTGACAAGACCGTTCTGTAGAAAGCAAAGTAATTTAATCCCTTCCTCTTTTTCATTTGCATTCAGAACAAAGGACCCAGCCACATATGGTCAAAGATTTAATATGTATTCTGCAAAGAGTTTGCTGGGGAGGCAAATCCTCCATTTTTCTCATAGCCCATGCTTGACTGTAGTGACCATAGCTGTCCTTTCCTAGAAAACAACATTGATTGATCAGAAAAAAATGTACCTCCTAGCAAAGAAGTACTTGAAAGTTACAAGGTGTTAGGCTGTGGTGTGAATCTCCTCTCTAAATACCAGAGTTGAAATAGGGCAGATGCTAACATTTTCAAACATCCTTTTGATGGGATGATGCAGTTATAAGTGGAATGTTCCTTTGAAGCAAGTTAAATACATAATCTGGTACTCGCAAAATCTGAGAAATAAGCCTAGACTGTCTATAAGCCATCTCACAAATTCCCATTTCTGATGATTCAATTAATTTTTTTATTACACTTACCTATACCTAGTGTTCTACTGCCAGTAGTGTGGATGCAACAAGGAAGGATACCTGCTTCATTCTATGCTCTCCACACCCAAGTACTGCTGTCCATGGTCTGTGGCCCTCCATAATTAATTGTCTTGCAACACTTGGTTAAATAATCATTCCCACTGCTTTCTGTCACATTGTAAAATTTCAGCCTATAAGGGTATTTTTTAAAAATTAAGTAATACATTTATAAAGAGATAAACTGTACTTAAATGAAGAAAATATGCACCTGTGTTTTTAGAGGTTTAGCCTGACCAAGGCAGAAAACTGGACTTCTGTTAGAGCATCTTGTAAGTCATGAAGACTAACTATGCAGAGAGTCATATTTTAACTACTGTGGGAGGAAATGTGCTTAGTTTCTTATTTAAATGTAAATAAGCAAGCAGAATGCAGTAAATAAGCAAGCCTGCAAATGATTTTACAAATTTCACAAATAATTTATACTGTTAATCCATCCCATTTCCCTCTTGTCATAGCCTTTACTTCTTTTGAATGTTTTGAAATCCATAGGGTTCGTAAAGTGCTTAAGAAGGAAAAAAGGAATAAAGAAGGTTAGAAATTTAAGCTGAAATTCAAGCTGCCAAAATACAAGAGTGTTGTGCAAAATACAAACAAATCATTGACATTTCCTCATCCAGAGTATCGACATTGCAAATATCATGTAGTACAGAATGTACACTTTTATTGGAATTTACTTTCAAGCTCTTATTAACCTTAATAAACTTACCACAAAAATAGCGGGTCAAGCGGGATCCAACCATTTACTTAATAACATCTCAAGATACTTGAAAAATAGGATCAGAGTCTTCTAAGTCTTATGATCATTTAGATTTCTCAGATCCTTTACATACATACTTGGGAAAACTGCACCTGTACTATTAAGTAATATTCAACAGCTTTGATTTATATATCTAAGGTAACAATTTGGCTTACATCAGTTCTTTCAATTTTTCCTTTTACATGACTCTTTTCCAGTCAGTTGTCTCAGTCTCACATGTACCAATAGTCTGTTGCTTTGCTGTTAACCTTGCCTACTGAAATGGCCCATAAAGGTGCAAATGAAATTTAAATAGACAAAAAATAAGGTACTGTTCTGTCTTTCATATTATTTTTTAACTTGGTTTTAAATTAGGTACTGTGCTGGTTTTACCTTGAAGACACCTGACAGGAGGGCACACTAGGAAGTTTTTCTCCACAAGAACTTCCTCTGTGAATTGATGGGGCCAGCTGGAGGCTGGTTTGGTTGTTTTGACAGCCTGAGAAACCAATTGGAGAAGTCAGTTCGCTCCATGAGTCACATTTGAAGCAAGTAAACCCCAGGAAAGCTCTGGTTCATTTCCATCCTCTCACAAGGTAACACCGACCCGGCCCGGGCCGGGCAGGGCTGGGCTCGGGAGGCTGCCGGGCCCCGTTTCCAACCAGGAGCCCCGATAACCAAAAGAAGCCGAGCCCATTGCTGAGATCCTGGCCCTTTTCCCGGTGTGTCCGTGGCTCGGGGGGCCCTGCCCTGCCCTGCCCCGGCTCGGAGCAGCCCTGGGGTGGCCGAGCCCGCCCGGCCGCCCTCACGGGCTGGGGGGAGGCAGCCGGGCCCGGTTCGGGAGAGCCCCCAGGGCTTTGTGTGCTGGGCAGGGCAGAGGGAGAACCCCCGGGCTGCGGCTGGAGCTGGGGGCGGGCAGCGCCGGGGGAAAGCCATGGACACACGGCCTTGGCACCCATTTCTCCTCTGCGTGGACTCTGCGGTTTTTGTCTGGTCCCACCCAGCACGGCCTGGGCACCCTGAGATCCTGACACAGCTCCGGCATGGCCTGGAACAGCCCCTGAAACTTCTCGGTGAGATTTTAACTTTTCCAATGCTCAGACAAGACTTACAGACTTTCCATCTTTCCTTGGGTAAGAGGAAGAAAAAGAACAGAAAGGATACACCAAAGTCAATGAAGCAAAAGGTAAGTTTCTAGATGGAAGGAGAATGAGGAGATGCCGTGAAGGTTGGCTGAAAAGTCTTCCTCTAAGTTACAGGGATGAACTGTACTACACTAAAAAATTCCTTTAAACCATGGAAAAAGACATAAGGGGGTGGGGTGAGGTGTGAAGTGTTTGGAAGATTCTTTGTCCCAAGGGAAAAAGGGGATCTCTGTTCCTGGGAATGAAGTATGAACAGAGAGAAGAGATTTAAAGAGAACTTTTGCCTTCGAGTGGCTCATCCTTAAAAGTAATACCCCATGATTTTGACGTGGCCCACAGCTCAGCTCTGGAAAGGCTGTGAAGGTTGGAAGGAGTTTCGTGATGGCAGATCCCAGGCAGCTGCTATTCATGAAAAACAAGTGAAATCAGGAGAGAACTGGTTATTTCCCCTCTTGAAAAAGATCCTTATAACTGAACAAGAAGAAACTTCTCTCCCTAAAGTGAACTGAAAAAGATTATTTAAGTAAGGAATTGACTGAAGTGTCTCTGTATGTTAAGCTGTGACAAAAGGGGAAGAAGGGAATGGTCTGAAGATCTGTTCTGAATTTTTTTTTCGTGTTGTTAACAAAGTTTTTCTTTATTCCCTTTTAAATTTTAAGCCTGCTTTACTTTTATTCCTAATTCTATTTCACAAAAGAAGGTAAATATATTGCTGTTGGCAAACCCAAACTACAACTGGTCCCCTTTAACAGCTCATTCACACGTTCTGCTCTTTCAGTTGTTTACTTGCATAGGATCAATAAAGAGAAGTTCTCTTATAAACTGTACTACTCATAGTCAAGAGGTCCTCGGGAAGTTAGTCAAAGTTCATTGTCTCTTACCAGTTTAGATGATCTTTCTTTGTTTTTGGGAAACCAAACCTAGACAAAAAAAACACTGTTTAAGAAATTATGAGACAAACTGTAGACTTGGAAAAGATCAAACTGTGGATCTTGATATTTTATAATTAGGCTTCTACAGAGTAATGATAGAAAGTGAAATTTTTGGAAAGACTGAAATACACCCCAAATTTTCCATAATTTAATTTAACAAACAAAATATGTCAAATTATGTTTCTAGTCTTTGCTGTTATGACTTCTTCACAAAGATAGGGATATTATCAAAAGTTTGACATGACAGAGATGGACATATCACTTCACTCTTAAATTCATCATATTTCATTAGGCAGCCCAAGCCACTTTTGTACCATTATACCAGCTGAGAATCCAGCTCCAGAATCTCCTTCTCAAATGGAACAATCAGGGAGGGATGTTTGGTTGAGATATTTCTTCATGAGTATCTTACACATTATTATTTTTAATATTTTTAAGCACAAGGTAGTCAAAGCTTCCTTTAAATTTGGTATGGGTATATTTTCACATAAAAGGACCACCTAGACAAACTCCCAATTCTTGCAGTTTGTTTTATATGCTGACTACATGTAATTAATGGGAGCAGGGTTTCACCATGTCTTTGAAATAGTCAGATTTTTAATCATTTATACTTCACCATCCAAAAGACTTGACTTGACTGATATATAAATGTTCTAGACATCATGCAAAAATACATTTAAAGAGTCCCTGTCAAAAAGAACTTAGCCTTGTTCATTACACTTATAAAAGATCCTGTAGCTTTGTATATTCTGGGATTTGTACATCCTTCAGCTAAACATTTCTGATTCTGAGTGGACTATAGACCCAAAGGATTGAAGATGTCTCTGTCAAGCTGTCAGGAAATAATTAATTCTGATAAATGCAAAAACATTTTAAGTCTTCAAGGCTGTCACTATCAGGACATTTGCCTTTGATCCAATATAAATGAAGATATTTGTTCTGAGGAGTAGCATAATTTAATTATTTATTCCCTTCTTCCTCTTCCACTAAAGGACAGTTAACAAAATATGGGATTAAAAAATACATTAAGTATAATCAGTCTTTTTGAAAACGGGCTAACTTACATTGAATATGGTGAAACATTGTTCATGGTTCTTCTGAAAGCATTCAGCCTATGAGAGAAAGGCTGTTGCAATGAGAACCCACACCAGAAAAAAAATGATAGACTATCCTGAATGATGGGAGACTTGACATCTGGAAGTTTCAGGACGTATGCGAAACACTTCAGAAGGTATCCGTGCCTAATTAAGTTATTTGTCAGGACATAAAGAAAGGTGAACTAGTTCCAGCCCTGGGAATATTAGAGAGATCACTTCCACTTTCATGTACTTCTTCCTTTCACATTCTGCTCAGCTGGCACCACTAAATAGAGTGGTACTGATACAAAGACCAACAAAGTACAAAGACCAATATTTTCTAAACCACAAGTGCTTAAGAGTGAAGTTTTTTGCATTCTTACAAAATACTTGCTATTGCATGAGTCAGGGCTAGAATGCAAGCCCAAGCATCAAATAAGGATTTGATCAAATCAAACTTCCTTGTACAGAAATTTCTCTTCTAGGCACTTGAAGCATCTTTTTGCCAACATGGTAAGAGATCTTGGTCTACTGGGTTTCTTTAACCCTTACAAAACGAAAAAAATCTCCCACAGAAACAAAGGGGCATTATCAGAAGATGAAACTTTTGTATTTCTATCTTTCACCATGCCGGGTGGGGGTGGGGTTGAGTCTAAAGAACAGTACACAAAAAAAAAATCTTAAAGAGACTGGTTCACAGCACACAGAAGAAACATGAAAATTACTTTTTACAGCTTTTTGCAAGCTCCCCAGTTGTTTCATATACAAGAGCATCTAAGCTGACCCATCATTTCATGCTGACATCATAGAGCTATATAACAGTTTTCTGTGAATGGGAGAGCAGATAAAATGCAGCACTGGCAGATCTGGCATTCAACACTGAAGAAATCAAAGACAAGGTTTGCACCAATTTTTGGGTCACAGGGCTTCTGATTTATGCCTAGTCTGATTTGAAGTTCATTACTTCTTTCATGTCAACCCCACTTACAGTTTTGATTCACCATTGCTGTCACAGGGAATATGTAATTCACATATGTTTTCTTTGTAGTCAGATATTTGAAACAACATGCAAAATGGGTTTTGAAAATTGATGTTAACTCTCAGGTCCAGCAGTAATCCTAGGCCAGGTCACTGATTTTTATAAAATAAACAGACAAAATCCCCACCAACTTTCTGGTAATAGAGTTCGAAATGGATATCTCAATTGGATGAGTAAAGCAGACTGAACAGTATTGGAGAATATAAAGAAGATTGTCTTATTCCCTGACTTCAAGATCACCTACCCCATTGTGTTGTTTTTGCATGGCTGACTTTTGGTGAGGAGGGAAGTGGCCAGCCATGGAAGTGATTTTCTCTGAGGAGCTGCTACCAGCTTCCTCCATGTCTGGCAAAACTAATTGCTGGCTAGCTCTGATGCTAGCTAAGCCAAATGGGGAAGTTGGCAATGCCTCTATGATAATATATTTAAGAATGAAAAATGCCATGAGAAGCTCTCTTTCCTGCTGCTCTCTGAGGGGTGGGGAGGGGGCCAACGGGACCCATCCTGGTGCAGCCACTGGGGTCATGTCACCAGGGGCCATCCCGGTGCCACGAGCAGCCCTGTGCTGGGACCATGAGGCCTGGGCTAGCACCAGGAGTGCTCATGTGGCTGGGAGCAGCTGAGTGGCTGAGATCAGCATGGCCAAGACAGTGCCATTGCAGCTGGTGCTATCTCAGCATGGCTCACAATGAGCTTTATTTGCTTAGCTGCTTTTAGCCAGCCATGCTGCAAATAGAAGGGCAGAAGAGGCAAAAGCAGTTGTTCCTTGTCAGAGCTCCACATGAGGAGAGGAGCTGAGTAGAGGCAGTGGCCAGTGTGGCTTGCACAGTGCCGACAGGACCAGAAGACCAGCAGTGAGAGGCATGGCAAGCAGTTCCCCAGTGCAGAGCCTGGACAGAATCAACTTTTCATTGCTGCAGAGCTCTCTAAAAATTTTTAAGTAGACAGAACTTGAGAACAAAGAAACCTATGAACATCAATTCTCCCATGAGTCAGAGAACAGTAAAAAGTGAGGAACGTGAGAACACTAAAAAGTGAGGAACGTGAGAACAATACGGCAATACTAAGGTTGGTGCAAAAGAGGGGCAGAAGGGGAGGAGGAAGTGCTCTGGATGTGGAGCTGAGGCTCTTCTGCAAACTGTGGTGAGGACTATAATACAACAAACTAGTTTCCTGTAATTCATGAAGTGAATGAGGGGCATGTTGGATTCATCCAGAGCCCATGAAAAATGGGTGCTATCACTGGAGCACAGGGATGCTGAGAAGCTGTGATCTGGTGACAGGCTTGAACAGAGAGAGGGAGAACTCTTGCTTCCAGAGACAGAGGAAGAAGAACTTTGTTTTTATACTAGCTCAACCTTAAAAATCTGCGCCCCATTATCTAATGACCCATGAAAAAGCAGTTGTGGGAGGACTGCTTTGCCTGTGGGAGGGACTCACATTGTAGCAGGTTCGGGCAGGACTGCTACATGGAAGACTGAGGCAAAAATGTTGTTGAGTACCTCAGCCTACTCCTCAGCTACAGTTAGCAGTTTTCCAGCATTGTTTATCAGTGTGGTACAACTACTTTGACCTTCCTCTTCTGGTTAGAAGCCTGTAGAAGCCCTTCCTCTTATTCTTTGCATTATTAGACTGAGTTCTATTTGAAATGCTTTTCTTATGATGAATCTATAAAATTCTTAAACACTTAGAAGAGGAAAGATGACAGATAGGTTGTAATTTCTTTAAAGCAATCTTTAAGATATTTCATTTAATTATTTCTAAAATTACAGTAGTGCCATGCTTATTAAAAATCAACTGTAGTGCTTTTTGTTACTCTCAATAAACACTGGGAAAAAACCCTATTGTTAATAATTTTTGGTCAAGCACAGACTGTTAAACCTATATTTCAGCACCATATCTTAACAGCAACATAGTTAAGATGTTTGTCATTCTCACCACTGTATTTATCACTTCTTTCAAATGTTTTGAAAAAAAGGATACATGATTTTTACAGACACCAACTTAACCTATGTCCTTAGTTCTAAAACCTTCATAAATCTAAAATAGAGAATTTTATGTAATTGTAAATAAATTCAACAGTTTGACAAACAGGCAGGATTGTGTGATTTAAAACAACACCCCTCTCTGGAAGCTGTAAATTCCCATATACTGCATCACCATGCAGTATAAAGAAACACAAACCCTTATTCATCATACTTAATTGTAATGAATAACTGCTTTTCTGCAATATGTTGGAAGATCTTGTACTGAATTGTGACTTGGTTCTCACCTCAGTCATCTATCCCTTTGTATTCTGGAGCAGTCCCTTTAACTCTACACCCTTGGAAGTTAAATTCTCTGGAAGAAAATGGAGAATGTTGTTTCCCTCCATCATGAGAGATTCTTCATGGATGGGATTTGACAGATGGTGAATTCCTTGACCCAGTGGTAAGTGTTAAGTCTGAATATTACCATTCTGTCTGCTCTGAGGCCCCAATGTCAGGACACAGTCCTATTGGAGTGATTTCAGAGAAGGGCTACCAAATTGATCAGAGGCATAGAACACCTCTCCTGTGAGGAAAGGCCGAGAGAACTGGGGCTGTTCACCCAGGAGAAGGCTTTGAGGTGACCTAATTCCAGCCTTCCAGTACCTGAAGGGAGCCTACAAGAGAGATGGAGACAGACTGTTTACAAGAGCATGTAGTAACAGCACAAGGGGCAATGGCTTCAGATGGAAAGAGAGCAGGTCTAGGTTAGATGTCAGGAAAAGATCTAAGCTATGAGGGAGGTGGGGCACTGGAACAGGTTTCCCAGAGAAGCTGTGGATGGTCCATTCCTGGGGGTGTTTAAGGCCAGGCTGGATGGAGTTCTGATTAACCTGTCTAGTGGAAGGTGTCCCTGCCCACAGCAGATGGGTTGGAGCTACATGATCTTTAAAGTTCCTTCCAACCCACACCATTCTATGGTCCTATGACTTTATAAATCTGACACATTTTAATTAAACATCTGATAATATATAATGTTCATGATTGTTAATGTTTTCATTTATTTTATGCAAATATGTAACATAAAAATATTTTTAAATTATCAGTGCACATCACCAACACATACACCAATGTTTCAAGATGCTTTTACACTTTTCAATAACAAATATTTGCCTCCTAAAATGAAATTGCACTTTTTCAATATCAATTAATAAGAAGGAAATTATTTTTGTAGTATTCCAATCAGGAAAGCTATATCCTATGATAATTTTCCTGGAAATATAGTTTTAATTTTGTTTTGTGAGAAAAAATTATAATATATATATATTTTTAAAGATTAATAGATTAACACAATGTTTTCTCTGTGTAATACTAGCATTTACAGCAAAATTACACAAACCCATATTTTTCTTGATTTCTGCATTTACAGCCTGAGAGAGATTACCTGAAAGCTTAGAAATAAAATATCTTCTTCACAAACACATAGAAATATTAATGGAAGGCTAAGAGGCATATAAAAGTAGTTTATTCAAACCTGAATAAAAGCCAAGGTTAATATTTTGATCTGATGTATAGTAGTAACCCAGCTTACTAAAAACACCTAAGTCTTTGCTACAGAAATGTCAACTATAATCTTTGGAAGTCATATCAGAAGTTGACAATGTTGTCTCTTTGAGACACTTTGGGGGATCTACGAGCAGCAGTGGGATAAGCGGCCAAAAGAGAGGAACTGCAGAGTGTAGTGCTGCAGGCACATGGTGCCATCCTCAGCTGGCTCCATTAGCTGTGCTATTGACTGCTCATCTGAGGCCAGCTTTGGTGCTGGCATCCAGACTCTTTCTGTCCCACTTCCCTGCAGCCCTGATGGAGACCAGTGCCTTTGAACAGTGGAATCATGGCTGCCCCCTATCCATCTCCATCCATCTCCTATCCATCTGGATGCCCTGGTTGGATAGGCCTGGAGAGACCACAGTCAGCATCAAGCAGTGTATAGCTACTTCCTCTGTTTGTTCTGTCCTGATTCTACAGGCCGTATAACAGCAGTGCTCCTACCCCAGCCACCTGCCCCACCTCCAGTGCACAGGATCAGAAAGGTCATATATACCCCCACGAAGTCAGTTGACCACTACTTTAGGGAGAGCTTCTAATGCTCTGTATGTATTGAGAATTTTTGTACAAATATTATGTAGATTAAATGCGTATTCCCATGACAGATAGAGTATTAACAACCTGATAGAAAATGGTATACATGGGTATTATTTATTCCTGTTTAAAATTAGGATTTTTAATTCCAAAACAGATTAATGTTTATCTTGCAGCTCTTTGCCTATTGAGTAAAAAGTCATGCAAACAGTTGTGATGTTTATAATTATGATTTATCTTTTGCTTCAGGATCATTTTTATTTCATACCAAATTTTTCTTTAAAGTCAGCTTTTACTGGATGTAAATTGAAATTAAAAGATTGGAAGTCTGGAAACTAACATTGCAAACACTCAAAAATTTGCTGAGACAGAAACCAAATCCTTATAATCACAAAGTCACAATAAGAGAAAAGGCTCTAACCTTCCTGAGAGGGAAAAACACAAGTGTTTAATAGAAGGAACCAAAATAAAGGAGGCATAGTGTGCTACAGAAATGGAAAACATATATTAAAAAACATCATTCATTAAATAAATGTACTCGTGGGTGTATATCATGAACCAGTTTCAGTAAAGACTAGGGCACATGTTCAAATTTAAGCACTCACTGCAAAGTGTCTTAGGTGGATGCTTAGGTGCTATGCTGAACAGATATTTTGCAAGAAAAGTTAAGTTTGTCTACTTCACTGACATATAATCTGCTGTGTTTTCTGTAAACAACAAGAATGACTTACTAAAATTTTACACTGAGATAGCTTTGTCCTTGCAGTCATTCCTTTTTAACAGTCAAAAGGAGTTATTGTAAAGAAAACATTCTTGAGATATTTAACATATTGGGCCCATGCATCCCTTAAAGTCATCCTCTCATGCAGTTTGGAAAAAAAATGGGGGCAGTAATAGTAGTCCTATACAGCCCTTCAATTATTAACAAGGCTAAAAGGATTAACAGTGAGTATTTATTTTATGAGGGACACAATGGCTTTTTGAAAGATCACATAGAGAAATCACTTCAAAAAAATTTGGATTTTTTACAAATTAAGGTTTCTGTTAGAACTGTTAGTAATTGCAGAGCATATGGTTACTGGCAACCATTGAAAAGTGACGTCATCTTTGACCACAGAAATACAAGTGATAAGTATAAGAGGATTAAAAACCTTTTTCCATAGTGCTTTAATGCTACTTCCTAGAATGTCAGAAATGATTGCCTTAGAAGTAAAGTAGTAAATATTTAAAAGTCTTTGTTGTTGGCAGATTTAACTTGTTAACTGTGGAAGCAACATTAGCATAAATACATTCTTAATAGTACCATTATCTCTCTGGCTTTTCATATGACCAGACCAGAACTGACCTGAGCTCATCACTACCCACCACTGTCAGAGGCTTACTATACCTTTTGGAAACCACTTATTTTCCCTGTCCATGGCTTACCCTTGCAGCTTCTCTTAGGTATTGGGTTTTATACACTGTCCAGAATGATCTTTTGTCCATTTCCTACAGGCTGTGGAGACCAAACACCAAGGGTACTAGAAGACGGCAGTTGCCTGTCACAGTGTGGTTTATTAGTGTGTGGGAATAATATCATCACATGAACTATTATGCTGAACTATCTGCCAGATAGGGATGCCAAAACCATGATTAAAAAGCAGAGCACTTAACAATATATTTTTATAAAATATATATTATATAAATATGTGAAGTATATATGTAGATGTAAAGTATATATAGCTATAAAATATATGCGTTAAACATAATTTTGTCCTTTTTTTTGCACAGAATAATGGAATTAAAATAAGAGATATTTTAGAAATTTATCAGCAGGGTATTTACATTAAGGCACATTTTCTGCTGGAGAAAAGGAAAAATATGCTAATTATTTTTTCTCATGTAAGCTGACTAGTTTATCTATTCTTATATCTCATTTATTTTACAAATCTGATCAAGCAGGCTAGTTTCTGGTTCCACACAGTATTGAGGACTTAAAACTGTAAATGCATAACATTTTTTGCTGCAGTCCTACATGTAATAGAAGGACTGTAGAATGAAACCTCAGGCTTCTTTGCCGTACTTGGCTACTGTATATTTCACTAGATATGTGGCTGCACTAAGACAGATATAGGGAATATGATTGAAACCAGGATATCTGTTACACACTACAAGTATGGAGACCTGAAAATACTTACATTTACAAGGAGCTGTTATTCATTTTTAAGAGGGCCTATAACAAAGATGAAGACAAACATCATAGCAGGGCCTGTTGCAATAGGTAAAGGGTTTTTGGTTTTCAACTGAGGGAGGTTCATTTTAGATTGGATGTAGGAAGAATTTGTTCAGCGATGAGGGTGGTGAATCACTGACACAGATTACTGCAAGGGATGGGTGGAAGCCTCATCCCTGGAAAGATTCCAGGTCAGGGTGGATGAGGCTCTGAATAACCTGGTCTAGTTGAGATTGTCCTTGCTTACTGCAGGGTGGTTGGCCTAGATGATTTTTAAAGGACCTTCTAACCTGAACTGTTCTATGGTTCTATCACGTTACGATTTGTAGCTTGAAAAGATCTTTATAACATTTCTCTGCTCACATGAATGTCACAGCAGGATCAAGCTTCGTATCAGATGTGCACCTGGTCAGGCAAGCACACAGTGCTCCTCAATTCAAAACTAATATATACCGTACAAAACACCTTTGTAGAACTGGAGTTGCATGCAGTGAATTCTTTCTAACCTAAGAATCTCTGTGCTGTGTCTGTTCCTGTTCAAGAATAACTTACATAAGTTAAGGTCACACAAGGCTGAATAGTTATAAATCCAAGAAAAATAATACTTACCTGCACTCTACAGGAGAAGTTGAGATGGCTAACCTCTCTACTTCTTCTAAGTCAGCTTCATATAAAAAACTCACTAGTAGTAAAGGCAACTGGCCTCCATGGAGATTAATTTTAAATAGAAAACTTACCGCTCAAAATTCAATTTAAGGTGAATGTAATTTGAAATAATTAATTTTCTTGTATTTCCTGTTTGAAACTGATAAGGAATTTATCAAAGGAATGCAGGTTTTCACAGAATTACTTTAAATAGTTGATGATTGTTTACCAGTGTCGCCTTACCCTTTGATGTTTTTCATATTATTTCTCTTTTAGAAAGCACTTTCAGCTGCATAGTAGGATTATTTCATCATCAGTCAACCAATGTATCATTGATTATTGCTAACACAGAGCTCCAATCCTGATTTTACCAGATCAACAAGAAATATCACATTAAATTTAATAACATCATGATGGATATTTTCATCTTTTTCAACAGCCAGCCTGAAAGCATACAGGATCCCCATATCCACATGTGCACAGCCCTGGAAAATCAAACACTGCTTTCTGACTCATACAGTTAACAATATGTCCTCCTACATGTTAAAGGGAATAGACATCTCACAGGGATGGAACCACCATTGATAGTCTATTATTTATATCTATATCAAAAGAAATGGAGACTCGGAAGTCAAGTTGTTATGCAATCAGTTCCTTCATGTTTTCACGTTTTCTATGAAAGGAATACAGATTAGAAACTGCTTTGATAAGCAGGGGGATTTTGTGTTATTTTTTCTTTTTTACTTGATTTTTATGTTAGCATATCTTAAACACCAGTTGCTAGTTAAAACCTTATCTCATATATTTTTAAAAAATATAAAATTTTAGGAATATTTTTATATGGGACAAGAATGTCATTAAAAAAACAAACACACACAACTACTGCAATGTAGAAACCAGAAAATTAAAAAAAAGTCATTATCAATTACTCAACTTCTTGCACATGATGTTTTGAGGTCTAGTTTATTAATTTCATCAATCATTGAGAAAACCAGTGCACTGTTTTTTATCTAAATCAAGTTTTAAATGCCTTTTTTGTTGTTGCTTTAATTTCAGGTAATTCAAACATCACCATGCTCAACTTCCCCTGGCTGATCATCTCCTTCTCCCACTGAAAATTAACATGCCTTCAAATTTTCCGTCTGAACTTCCTAGCATTTCATTTCCAAATGAATCAAACTGGGTCTTTTTAAGATACTCTTTGCACTTTTTTGGCTAACCTGATACATTTGGACCCAAATAGTTTACAGAATATACACATAAACAGCTTATTTAACAATACGGAAGGCTAGAAAAACCCAAGATAGAGGGCAGAGAAAGATGCCTAAGTAGAGGCATGATGAGAACTGTGTCTCTTACTCTTAGAACTGCTTATAAAGCCCTAACATTTATCCCCCTCTGTATTTATTTCATTCTTATTGCACTCTATGTACAATCTCTCAGACAAATAAAATTTCATTCTTTTTTTGGTTTGACATAACCATTTCTATAAATAATAAATATAGTAAAATATTAAAGTAAATTATAAGTATTTCATTTCAAGGGTCTGAAGTAATATGTGGGGTGAAAAATAACTTGCATTAGTACCTGTCAATTTAGTTACTAATCAGGAAAATATATATAGATACAGTCATTTAGATAACTAAAAATTATTCATTACTAGTAATTTAACTATTTGAATTGAAGCAGATCCACACCCAGGTCTGTCTGAGATGTACACAGTTCAGGACTCTACACATATTTGCATCTCCATTTTGATCAGCTACTGTGATATGGAAAAAATGCTGACTATACTAGATGGGAAACAATCACATGAAGAAAAACAGCTAAAGGATGTGAAATTTGAACATGGTACTTCACATAAATGTTTGGAAACGTCACAAAGAACAACAAATAATGCAAAATATAATACACACTTGAAGAAATTAAAATAAAAATTTATTCCCTCTATGTTAAGAAAGGCAGTGTGCATACATGTTTGTACATCAATGTTGGGTGTAAGAAAGCCAAAAACAGTGAAAGGGAGTAAGCTACTAGCAAGATCAATTGACAAAATAATCTAAACAAACCCAAATTCCAACAGCAACAAGTGTACTGAGACAAGTGGGAAAGATCTGATGCAGCTGCCTGATTTAAACCAAAAAAATTAACTGAAAATGCACAACAGCAATGCCTTGTCAACCTTAAAACAAAATACGGAGTAAAATGCAGAGATAATTAAAGGCTTTCAATTCCTGATGCCTAAAGATGGTTTTTAGTTGTCATTACCAAAAATGCTGTGGTGATAGCCAACCATGCCTATGTATAGACCACCATCTGGAATGCTAAGGCTGGTGGAAAACTTGAGAGCAAATGACTAAGCTCAGATCTTACATAGCAACTTTATGAATGAGAAGCAAGAACATTACGGGCCTTGTCCATTATAAACAATCCTCAAAGCAATTCCTGCAAAGGTAGAGAATGAGATGAAGGATCTGGATTAGAGGAGACAGAATGAATGAAAGAAGCCAAGAGCATCATATTTGTTCCCCACAGCTTCTAGAAATCTATATTAGTTTAATTTCCCATTTCAAAGGCTAATGATACAAGTAAGAATGTAAATGGACATCTACATGAGGGGCAGATCCTAAATCTGAGCATAACTAAACAAAGACTGTTTTTAGTTCGTTGTCCCAAATGCTGCATTCAGCTTTCCTGACATTTGAAAATGTAATTGTGTAACCTTATCCTGATCCTAAATATATTTTTTTTTATTAATTACATTTCTGAAATGGTTAAGTAGAAAGTTACTAAGACTTAAAATGCAGTATCACTGATTTGGTAAATGGTTTGGCAGCTTCAGTGGCAAAAATAAAATTCTAGCATTTCTGACTTTTTGGGGGGGTTTCAGTTTGTTTTGACTGACTGACAGAAAACTCCGTGCATGCTTTTGAGTTACAAAATATTAATGCTAAATGTTAAAAAATGGCCGGCATTCAACTCTGCTGAAATCTCAGTTGTCCAAGTATAATGTGTACCTTAAATAAACAAACGAACCTCATCTAAATGTAAGGGAAAGAGAAAAATTTCATAAATGCAACAAAAAAATAAGACTGGTTCACTCACCTGATGACAGACCAAACATCAGAAAAGAAAGCATGACAGACTTTCCTGCAGTTGTACTATCTGCAGATCTCTTTACACAGAGCTGCACAGTGTGTGCCAAGAAATCTCAGGGAGAAGTCATGACTGCTAGGGATCTGGTGATGAGAGTTGATAGCTTGAACCAATCCACCTGGCAGAAATGCATTACAAAGGAGAAAAATACTTATTTTAGAAAGTTGACAATGCAAGTGCACAATGTACAAAGAGAGGGATCCGAAAGGGTTGGTATTTTCCCTCAGATTTTTAGATGAGAAGTTAAGTAGCAGCGGAATTTTTCTCTGTTCCATGAAACACATATCTTGCAATCAGTGGGACATAAGTCTGTGCTCAAATCTTTTGCCAAAATGTGACCTGAAAGATCTGGTTGAGGTCATTCCTGGCATCAGTAAGACTAGATGATGTGTCCCAAATTTCAGTCAAGTGTCTTACTAGAAGCGAGGACTTTCCCTCACCAAAGTAGTAGGTGTGCATGATACAAAATATCTGTTAATTTGACTATCCATACTCAAAATCCCATTACCTTCATAC
This sequence comes from Cinclus cinclus, assembly GCF_963662255.1. Classification (NCBI taxonomy): domain Eukaryota; kingdom Metazoa; phylum Chordata; class Aves; order Passeriformes; family Cinclidae; genus Cinclus; species Cinclus cinclus. Next base: position 49,462,077 of record NC_085084.1, read on the forward strand.
TAACCTAATATTGAACTTTAACTTAGAAATGTTGACATCCTTTAGACATACTTTTAGCTAATCTGCACTTGGGAAAACTAGAGGCCTATTTATTTTTGGGAAAAGTATTGCAGCATTTATTGCAGGATACCTCTCTGTCCTCTTCATCAGCATTCACTTCTGGAATGGCAAAGGTTTATTTACCCTTGTTCTGGAAATACTGCAGTTTTCACAAAACAGGGATACACTGGCCACAGCTATTTTCTAAAAGATACTCCGGTACTCAGTATTTTGAGGGCTTGTTAACTGACAAGGAATTTGCCTATCTGAATCTGTACTAAGAATTGCTAAGTCCATGTATTTATCTATATATTTTAAAACATTTTGTCAAGATCCAATCCACAACCTTTCCATTCAGAAATACTACATTATCTGTGGGAATGAGACAGAGGTATATAGCCAATTCTTGGTCTGGCAGGTTAAAGTTATAGCAGCTTCATGGCCAATTTTTTTATTCTTGTTTTCATTGTTGTGAACATTTATGAAACTGAAAAAGAACAGAGCTGCAATTCCAATAAATTAAGATTTCTGATTTATGGAAACTGCACTTAGAATTATTCACCAAATCAGAAGAGGTTTTAGTCACAGAATGTCACACTCTGTACAAGCCCTACACAAAGTTTACAGCACTTTTGCTCATTCGGTTTCTTTTGAATTTCGCAATCCCAAGAACACCAGTAATGACAAGCATTCAGGACCACGAAGTTTAATAACCTCAGATGTCTGTGCCCTATAAATACTCAAAATAAATGTTGAAAACCAAGAAGTCCTCATAGTAAGAAAATCAGCAATAGTAATTTGACGATATGTTGAGAGTAGAGCACCTTTTGGAAATGAATCAGCTCCTGAATACATCTTCACCTCATACTCACACTGTGGAATATCATAAATTAATACATTTCCAAATACAAAGGAACTGAGTAAAATCTTTCTTTCTTTTCAGTTTCAGGGGATTATTTAAATCTCATGTTCTCCTGCTCTGAGAGAGAAATTATATAATTACATGGAGTATGCAAATACTAAAATACACTAACAAGGAACAAATATAAATTCCAGGTGAATTAAGTGTTATATAAAAGGATAAGTTCTATAGAAAACATAAAACCATCCTTCACATATAAGTACCGATTTTTCCAAGACAGAAAAAAAAAGAGAGAAAAAGAAAGAGAAAAAAATCACAGAAGCAAACCCTCTTATATTAAAACAGATAAAACTCTAAAATTTTTCAGTATAAAGAAATTTCCTCTGTCTTTTATCCAAGATAGCCTAAATGTTCCTACACTTAAAAATTCTCTTGAAGATCAGACTTTTGTTTTAAGAGCTGTAATGACTTCAGATTCACCTTTAAGTGCCACTGTCTTTCATTACTTAAGATATGAAAGAAACAGTGCTCTGAAACAGATGGTGCAGGAAAAGAGCACCATAGAATCAGGCAAAAATCCTGGGAAATCTACAAGTGTACAAAGACACACATAAATACACTGACATGCATGCACGAGGGCAAACACACCCTTTGAGTCAACGATACTATAGTTAAAGTGCCTCATACAAATAATAGCAAGGAAAACAATAGTAAAATGAAAAACGAAAAAGGAAAGCAATAACATTTGCTGATTAAAACTGATATAGACTAGATATCAGCCAGTCTAGAATACATCCTATAGTGGACTACTTTAAGCAACTAAAGGTTTCAGGTGGTAGTTAGATTAGAAACTGCAGTCTGAATGAAAGGGACAAAGAGAAATTCATCCCAGATCCATCTGCATTTTCACAAGGCTTTAGTTTCCCTGCTGTAGTAAAGATTAACCTAAGTCTCAAATTTGAATCACACTTCTGATATAGTGCTTAGAAAATTCATCTACCATCAACATCTAATTAACATAACCAGTTTGAATATCAGATATTCTGCTTTATTAAATATACTCATCAAGGAGTCAGGAGTAATCGGAAGTTATTTTGCTGCTAAATCACAGACTAATGGAATGGTGTGGGTTGGAAGGAACTTTAAAGATCATGTAGCTCCAACCCATCTGCTGTGGGCAGGGACACCTTCCACTAGACAGGTTAATCAGAACTCCATCCAGCCTGGCCTTAAACACCCCCAGGAATGGACCATCCACAGCTTCTCTGTTCCAGTGCCTCACCACCCTCATAGCTTGGATCTTTTCCTGACATCTAACCTAGACCTGCTCTCTTTCCATCTGAAGCCATTGCCCCTTGTCCTGTCACTACATACTCTTGTAAACAGTCTGTCTCCATCTCTCTTGTAGGCTCCCTTCAGGTACTGGAAGGCTGGAATTAGGTCACCTCAAAGCCTTCTCCTGGGTGAACAGCCCCAGTTCTCTCGGCCTTTCCTCACAGGAGAGGTGTTCTATGCCTCTGATCAATTTGGTAGCCCTTCTCTGAAATCACTCCAATAGGACTGTATCCTGACATTGAGGGCCTCAGAGCTGGACACTGAACTCCAGGTGGGGTCTCACCAGAACAGAGCAGAGCAGAGCAGAGCAGAGCAGAGCAGAGGAGCAGAATCCCCTCCCTCCCCTGCTGCCCATGCTGCTTTGGATGTAGCCCAGGGCACATTTGACTTTCTGTGCTGGAAGTGCCCATGGCTGGATTATGTCCAACCTCTCACCCACCAGCACCCCCAAGTCCTTCTGGGCTGGGATGCTCTGTTCTGTTCATCCCACAGCCTGTGTTGGTGCCAAGGGTTGCCTCAACCAAGTACCTTGCACTTGGTCTTGTTAAAACTCATTTCCATTGCCTACTTTTTGTGGTTGTTCTGATCCCTTTGGATGGCATCCTGCCCTTCAGGTGTGGCAACTGCCTCACTCAGCTTGGTGTCATCAGTATATTCACTGAAGGAGCACTTGGTTATTTTATCTATGCCATTAATGAAGATACTAAATAACATTGGTCTGAGTGCAGACCCCTGAGGGACACCATTTGTCACTGATGTCCTTCAGGACTCTGAGCCATTGACCACTACCTTCTGGATGTGACTGTCCATCCACTTCCTTACACGCTTAACAGTCCACCCATCAATTTTGTCTTTTTCCAATTTAAAGAGAAGGATGTTGTGGGGGACTGTGTTAAAGACTTTACAGAATTCCAGATATTCCCTGCTCAGCCATGTCAGTCTCTTGCCTTCCTTGAATGATTTCTTGCTTCTGGGCATTGCTAGCTCTTGTTCAATCTGTCAGGTCTGTTCCACTCTCTTGCCCCTCAGGGTGGTCTGTCAGGGGATCCCACTGACAAGCTCCCTGAAGAGCTGGAAGCTTGCTTTCCTAAAGTTCAGGGGCCTAATTTTAGGCCACTTCTTGCCTGATCTATATCCCTCAGGAGTGCAAACTCCACCAATGCAGGGTCACTGCAACCTGGGCTGCCTCTAATCTTGATGTCTCCAATGAGCTCACCTGTGCTGGTGACCAACAAATCCAGTAAAACATTCCTCTGATAAGACAATTAACAATTCCTCTGATATTACCTAGATCATGAATCATCAAGTCATAGAGTCTTTAAGGTTGGATGAGACCTTCAAGATCATTGAGTCCAACCATCCACCCAGCACTACCAGCAACCCCTTAAACACTAAACCACATCACCCAGCGACAGATCCAGACTTCTCTTGAACAGCTCCAAGGATGTGGTGACTCCAGCACTTCCCTGGGCAACCTATTCCAATGCCTGACCACCCTATCAATTAAAAATAGTTTTTAATATCTGATCTGAATCTCCCCTGTCTATCTTAAGGCCATCTCCTCTGGTCCTCTCACTGCAGGCACAGCAGCAGAGACCAGCCCCCACCTCACTACTCCCTCCTTTCGGGGAGCTGTGGAGAGTGATGAGGTCACTCCTGACCCTCCTCCAGACTAAACAAACCCAGATCCTTCAGCCATAAGTCATTTCTAGTCCTTTCACAAGCCTTGCTGCCCTTCTCTGGACACTCTCCAGCACCTCAAACTCCTTTTAGAAGTAAGGGGCCCAGAACAGAACACAGGATTCAAGATGTGGCCTCACCAGTGCTGAGTAGAGAGGAAGAATGTTTTCCCTGGTCCTGCTGGACACACTGCTCCTGATACAGGTGAGGATGCCGTTGGCTTTCTTGGCTACATGCATGGCAAACACAGCTGGATTGTGTTTGGTCTGCCATCAAACAGTACTCCCATGTATGATAAGAAAAAGGGAAAAACAAGGGATGCACAATACAATTGCTCACCACCTGCTCACCACTGCTCACCACTGCTCACCGCTGCTCACCTGAAAGATGTCAGACCTAGGTAACTCCCCTTAGTTTCTGGGCATGATCTTCTGTGTGGAATACCCCTTTGGTCAGTTCCCACCCTTCTCATTCAAAACACAGATGTTGAGAAGAAATTAACTCTACCCTAACTGAAGCTAGGACACTGCCCAAGAGGAGCACACATCAACTCCTTTCATATATTTTCCTGGTGTTTATCTGTTGGCTTCTCTTGCTTCGAGTCCCTGGTTCATCTCCCTAAGTCTGAAGGTCCGCAGCAATCAGGCCAGTACAATTCAGAGTCACCAGCTGAGGGTGGCCCTGCCAGCACGCTGTCCCTCTAGCCTTCTCGTCTCATCCCACAGCTTGCCAGGGACAAGACTGATATTGTCCCCCTCCCCCAGCACATCTAGTTTAAAGCTCTGCCAGTGAGCCCAACTAGTTCCCAAGGAGAGTCCTCCTTTGCTGGGAAGGGTGGGTCCCTGGTTTCAGATTACACCACTGACCTGGTACAGTTCAGCTATCCAAAGAAAGAAATGTCAATGTCTCTCAACTTCATGCAAATATCTAATAATTCTCTTCTAGACTGCAAGAACATTTCAACAATGTAAAATAGCAATGCAGCAATGCAGCATACAGCCCTGGCGGACACAAACAAAAACACCAAAACAAATCCCAACCATACTAAATACAGAAATCAATTCCCTGAACAAAGTCAACCCCTTAAGGTACACTGGAAGTCTGTCCAGCCTAGTTTGTTTCAGTTCTTTAAGGCTCAAAAGGTTTGAAATTCTAAAGCTAAGTCACCTACCCTTTCACTTTTACTCTGATATGGAAAAGGAGCAAGAGAGAGGATCTCACATTATAATTTAGCAAGCTAAAATCTAACTGCCAAATTTTCCATTTTAATCAGATGAAACTGGTGGGGCTGGGTGCTTTTTAAAGTATCCCCTCCAATTTCTTTCTTTTTATTTAATCTTATAGTGAGTAATCCTTTTCATATCTTTTAAGTGATTACTACTCATCATAAAACTCCAAATTACCTAAGATCAGGTAAAGGACTGCTTTCTTTATTTCACTTCCAGAGAATACTATAAATAATGTTACACAATGTGAAGTGCTTAAAATAATGTGTGACATACACTAAGTCTGAATAATCTCATTATTTCATACTAGCAGAAATAAAATTCCTGCACTTTGAAATGTTGTTAATGTAATCCATGCAAATAAAATAAAATAAAGCAAAACACTGAAAGGATCCAGTGACTGTATTTAATTGGTTTTCCACAAACCAGGATATATTTTCAGAAGAAAGCCTTTCTTGTTGTAACAGACTTTCTTTTGTGGATCCTTTTCCTGGGCTGCCAAAAATATTTGCCCCTTGGCAGGCAGCCAGCACTGATTTTAAACCCGTAGCAGGAGCTATTCTCTAACTTGGTTTCTTTCACTGAGAGGAGCTTTCTCAGCATTGTTCTGGTGGTTTCTGCAACAGTCAGCACATTCTTGGAGACATGCTCTAGCTCTAAATTAGGGATGAAATGCAGTAATACATTGCTCTAAATTTTGCACACCTGTCAGCAGCAGCGTTTGAAGCTTGAAAGTGCTGCAAGATGATCCTCCTTCTCCAATGCCTTCCTACAATTCAAGGTCTCCTTGAAATCAGCAGCAAATGGTATGAGGGTTAGGTACTGACTCACCCAGTCCATCTTCTTGGTGGAGTGCGTATTTCTGCTCTCACATTGCATTTTCCCTAACAGTCTTCTACCGGCAGGAGTACTGGGAGAGATTTTTCACAACCATATTAGGAAACAGACTTCAGTTGTTTTTTATTTTGCCTTTTTGTATTGTTTTGTTTTGTACTTTTGTGTGTGTGTGTGTGTGTGTGTGTGTCTATTTTTTGTTGTTGTTCTTTTGTGGGTTTTTTGGGGTTTTTTTGTTTGTTTTTTTAATGGAGAAAAACATGTGAGACAGTAGCAGTTGAGCTGGGTAAAAGATTCTTTTGCTGGTTATTAAAAGCAATTTGAGGGAGAAAATACATTGTGTGCATTTTTATTACTTTTATAATGGGTAGATTACCACCACAGCACATAATCCAGTGCTTGATAGCATCGGGTGAGAGTCACATACTCATAACTCTTGAGGTTTCGAGAAGAGGTTACCAGGATTCCAGTATGATTTCTTAAGCCTATCTCCATCTTTTGGAAAGACTTTTCAGTATTTTATTATGACCTGTCAGGATCATCTAATCACATATCACAAGCAATCACTAGGTCTTTGTTGTGCCAATACAAGAAAAAGACAAGGAATTTTATAAAATGCAATTTGTTAAAAAGTGTAATTATAGCCAAATTTAATTCTCTTAAGTTCAATAAACTTGTACCACAAGCGTGGGTTTGCATGATTTAGCTCTTAATCTTCTTTTTCTGTGAGTTACTTGATTTGAACTAAAAGCATCTCAGGTGAAGTTCCCCAGTGAGTGCATAAAACACAGTATTATACTCAATAGGTAGATGTTGGAATACTGAGAAAATATCAAATTACTCTCTTTATGCTTTTGGCAGGAATTTTCAGGGAACAAGATTAGATAGGTGGCATTTATAAATTCTCTTTCTGTTGCAGAAAAGAAAAAGTCTGCAAAATCTGTTAGAGTTATTCATGTTTCCCCTTTTCTTCCGCTACTTCCATAAATACAAAAAACCCTAAATATTAAAATACCTTACTAAAAATGTTTGTTTACAACACTGTAGGAGGAAACAACAGAATCAGACCTTCATTCACTTAACGTTTGTCTGAAATATTTATTTTAAAAAATGAATTTTTAACAAAGGAATGCAATTTCAAATCCACATCCACCTGACAGTTTTCTTTGGACATTAGAAAGAGAAGAGCAGATAAACAGAATAATCCTATTCCATTCTTGTTTGGTTTAAAGAAAGAGCTCCATCTTTAGCTAGGACTGTCCTTTTGTAGTCTGTATTTCAGGCATTTCATGGCAAGCAGTTAAACACATTAAACTGCCTTTAAGATTGCTTGTTGTCTTATAACTTGCCCAATTATAATAACAATTACTTTTAAAATTATGAATATATTCTTCCTTTTGACTGCAATTAAATATTCCCCTATTTCTGGAGAATGCAGACCTAACTTTTTGCATACAAGTGTTATCTTCAAGTTTGTACCTGTGGATATCCAGGTGCGTATTTGTATAATGTATGGCTTATATTTTCCAGTACTCCATTCAGCTTATTTATAAGAGAACTTATAACTTATAGCTAACAACTTTTTTATAAGAGAAAAAACATTTTTTATTTTTAAATTTCCCACAAGATCTGTACATCACATTTGCCCTGTTTCTAAAGAAACCAAAGCTCATTACCGCTCAAAGCTTTTTACCATTTTTATTTCTGGAAAGATGAAAACACGTTGGGCTATGTCTTTATTGTGTTTAGTTTGGGTTTTTTGATGGTTCATACTGGAATTCAAAGAAGGAACTTTTCAAAAGCATTTCATACCTGAACTAGTTGCAAAGACGTATATAAACAAAGTTTTTAAAAGGAGCAAATACAAAGCCTAACTGTATACCCTAGCTCTAAACATGAAGCTTTCTCCCAGAGCAAATATACATAGAAGTAAAAGGTAATTTGCCCCAGTGGGACTACATGAAAATCAAAAGACTGTCACTTCAAGAAAAATTTATCATCCTTTATCACTCTGAATGATTGTACTACACCTCTGCTGCTTTTGTGCTTCAGTTGAACAAGTTAAGGTATTAAACAGAATTGCACATCACAATAGAATATCAAATGAATTATATCATAATGAGTGAGCACATCTGCTGTATTGTTATACATAGACACATTTTATATATTATGTAAAATAATCCAACTTGAAAGATTTAGCTAATTTTTCATTTCAAAAGTGTTTTGTAGAGAACAGTTATAGTGTCAGTTACTTCAGCATTAAATACCAGATATTTTGAAAAATGCAATGTGGAAAGGCCAAGCAGATATTAGTACATCACCAGTCACTAGGGCAACACTGATCTTACCACACAGCAATGAAAAGCAGCAAGAAAACATTTCAACCCTGTTTTGCTATTCAGCAGCATAAATGCCCTGCTTGAGATAAATCTGACACATGGTGTGACTCTTGAGGATGGTGCTGTGCAGGGCCAGGATCTGGACTCAGTGATCCTTATGGGTCCCTTCCAACTCAGCTTATTCTGTAATTCTGTGATTCTGAAAAATGACAGTGCAGTGTCAGGACTCCAACAGGCTACATAGAGGTCTTAGGCAGACCTTCACATTTATGCTCACCATCCTATTTTACAGGTAGCTGCCTACACTCCTGAGTGATTTTATGCAGTAAAACTGATGCCCTGTGGAAAATTAAGAAAAGAAAGTAGAACAAAAATATTCCTTTTCAAAAGGAAGTACCATTCCCAGCAGTAGATTGTAAAAATAAGGTTCCCTGCAGCAAAGAGAGAGACAGGTTAAAACTGATTGCATCTTTTAAAAGATATAACCATTTTCAGTTTTATTGCTTCTTCTCAGAGTAAAGGAGCATCAGATCTTTGGCTATTGGACACATGCTCAAGATAATGACTAAGCCACCCATACACATCCTTGTACCATCTTGAGTCCAAATTTTGATGTCTATCAAAATTTAAAGATGCTGATACAGAAGAAAATATTTTATCTTAACCACTTGAATGAGAATGTCCTATGACCTAGTGATGCTTCAGTTATATATAAAAAAAGCCATAAATAAGCCATCAGAAAAATGTAACAAAAAATTGAATCTGTGGACTATATATGGTGTCTTCAAGTGAAACTGATAGCTTTTTTACTGATTACATAAAATATTTGGCTTATGCATATCATTCTCTTGTAGCTTATCTGCATGCAACCAAAAGGACTATTGGATAGGTGAAACACTTAAATAGACTAGCTACTTTTATACAGCTCATAGTGGTTTAACAACTGCAAGAAATATAGTTCTCTTCAGAAGAATAATCTTTTATCTACTGAGAGATAAATACATTTTTAAAAAACTTATAAATATTTCTTTTATCTTACCACAATAAAGAAGTTTACTGCACACATTAACATACCTAGTCACCACACATTATTTATAACAGAGGAAGAGTTTGAAATGCTTTAATGTAAATAATCTTAGATTATCCAAAAAGGCTGTTTAAAACTCTTTAGCAACAGACCTTGAAAAAACACTGTTTCTAGCAAATCTCCATGTTTTCCTTTAGTTTTTGCACAATATTTATGCTGATGACACAATTTTTGTCTCAAATCCAAATAAACAATGTCTGTAATAAAAGCAAATATATTTTATCAGTCTCATATGAAGTAGGTCTTGAAATAGAAATGCAAAGGTACTGGTGTAAAGTAATGGAAGCATCTTATCAAATACCTGCAACCGTCTCCACTCATATAAAATGCCTCATTTATCATATCTGACAGAACAGAAAATATACAGGGTTCCAAATATTAAACAACCAGACTTCCATAATAACTACCACCTCTTGTTAGAACTGCTGAGCAAGGATGCACTTAAAAGAGAGAGACAGTTACACACTTGCTCTTCGCCCCTTATTTACATGACAATGTCTGGAGAAGGCTTTCAAATGCAATGCAGTCTTTTGTCAAAGTTCACCCATCCAGAATCTGGGTTCAGAAAAGGAGGAATGAGACTTCAGTTGTGATAATCTATTCATTAGCAAGATGTTTAGGGACTCAGAGTAAGCTTACTATTTTAAAATTCTGGTCTATCTGGGAAAATACTAGAGCCCCCTAGATCATAACACAAAGTCCTCATCAGGGACTCATATGTCCAAAAGCAACATCTCAGTGCTCAGCAAACACCAACTGGCTGTCATTGCGATATCCCTCAGGAGGTACCTCATTTTATACACGATTCTGCATAATGAGACACAACATACAAGCATTCTGGGTTTTGGAGTATCTACAGGTGTGTCAGGTTTTCACACTAGACTGTGTTTTGATCTCAAATTTAAACATATTAAAATATGTTTCTGCCCTTTATGTAATCTTCCATGGAATAACTATTAAGTAGGTTATAAATGAATTCCTAAGTAACACTCCCACTTCTAATCCACAGATAGCAAAATGTTTCTCAGAGAAGCATGCTTATCAACTATGTTTTAGCAAGCTATAAAGGCTAAGTTAGAGCATCGTCATACAGTAATTTCCACAGATATCAATGGAGTACATTATCAAAATATTGTATTAGGAACCACTATGGAAAAGCAGATCTGCTTACAGAAAAAGAAGAAATATGATTTACATCTGAGTCTAATTCCAGTACTCAAAATGAAGTCAGTGTTGTAGGCATACATAACATAACAAAAAACAATACCAAACAGGCTTTTAAAATCTTCTACCATGGTCAAACAGGATTTTAGGAGTTACTATTAACCCCAAAGACAACAAAATAGAATCCCAGACTCACCACGATGAATTGACGTTTATTAAAATTGTTAACTTTAAAACAGATCAAAAAGTGGCAGTTCGTTCAGAGGAACCTTTGGAGCCACAGTTCAGTCTATACCTCTAAACCAGCAACAAGGACACAACTTTATTTGTGTTCTGCAAGAGCACAAAGATCTCAGAGAGGCTCAGCCACTGTACACACAGAAAGAAGGCAGTCCTGTATCCAAATAGGCTGCAGCCAAGGAAACAAGCTGGGAGACATAGACACACAGCTATGTATCTAGTGGCTAGGATGAATAGCCTGCAATGTTGGCAACAGCCAACACACAAGCATTTGCTTTGGGTCCAGAAGAGCAGGGGACTGAATATAAGCTGCCTGCTTCACCTGTAACTATGCCCAGGGTGTTCTCATGGGGGAAGGGAGCTCATAACTTTAGCAGAACCAGAGTTCTGAGTCATGAGAGAGCTTCCAGATAAAAAGTAATCTGAAATGTAAATTTCAATTTCAAAAGTTAATTAGTATCAATTATCTTAGATTTTCCATGAAAGAATGTGTTTTTAATGAACTTCTGTGTTGTTTGGAGGGTTTCTTTTTTTATTTTACTCTGTTTTTTTAGATTTTTAACTGTCCGTAATTAATAATCAGTGAATCTCATGGGTTGGAAGGGGTATGTGAGGTTCTCCAAGTTCAGCTCTTAACCCCTCACAGGACAACCTGAAAGTTAAACCTTGTATCTAACTAAAAGTGTTGTCAAAAACTTAGTGAAAACTAAGAGGCCTGGGGCCATGACATCTTCCCCAGGAACTTGTGGAAAACTGTTTCCTATTAGCCAATCTGAACTTCCCTTGATTAGATTTAAGGCATTCCCTTGCATCCTGTCATCAAAAAACAGGGATGAGATCAGTCCTTACCACTCCACTTCCCAAGCAGAAAAAATTGTGAGAGCATTGAGTTCATTCCTCAGTATCCTCTTCTAGTATCCTCAGCCACTCCCCTTTGGACACAAAACCTCCTGTTAATAAAGGAAGTGTTGGAAAATGAAGCAAAAGAAAAGCAATTCTTCATCCAGTTAGGCTAGTAAATAGGACTATGCAGCATACACACTGGTGCTGAGCAGGTCAAACAGCTAATCTGGAACACGAATGCTTTTTTTTTCCCTAAGAAATATCTTGCCACAAACCAACACCGAGCACCAAGCAGACATGCAGGGTAAAAGGCAGAAAAATTAAATATTTTCCTTTAGCTTCAAATCCATATATTTTGAACAAATTCAGTAACATTCTTAAGGAAAATAACTGTCCTGTACTTTTTGTTCAACTATGCCACAGAAAGAAAAAGCAATAATGAAGGATTTCTACTTTTTACTGAGCTGCAGAAATCTGCCGAACTGCTAATAGAGTTTGCACACAACAGAGAGCTGTCCCAAGGATATGAAGGACCTACATTACAGTTTTGGTGGGTTTTACATAGAAAAAAGATTGTCAAGAAGCACTATAAAAGACAAATGTCTCTTCTGAAGGACTCATTGAGACTGTCATTGGCTCATGAAATCATAGAATGCTTTGGGTTAGAAGAGATCTTGAAGATCATCCCGTTCAAACTCCCTTCCCCTAGATATCGTCCCCTAGAGCTGCTCCATATGGCCTGACTGAGACTGAAATGTTAATGACTCAAAAAAACCAGCCATTAGCAGAAGTACCAGGTGCTCTGTAGAGACCACGTATGTGCCTGCAGCTGAAAGGGAGAAGGAGTTTTTGGGTGTGTGGTGGTGAAACCTCTGATCTACAACAACAGCCCCAGTGCAGAGAGGTGCACACCCACCACCAGAGGATGAGCACCACAAACTGACCTCTGTTTAAGCTGGGTTTTGAGCCAGGTAGGGAAGAAAGCCAGTAAGAAGCAGATCCTGAAAGGTGGGATAATACTTTTTATCGTGCTGTTTACTTTATTTAAATTGGCTCAGGTGTAAAAATCCCCAGGATGGCCGGCCATTTACATTCATACACATGTTTGAGGGTATTCATTCCTTCACAACTGGCTCAACTACAGGGCAGAGGCTGTGGTCATAACTTAGGAGAGAGTCATAGGCCATCCAAGACCCCAGAAGCATTCCCAGAGTAATTTCTGGGGCCTTCGACCAGAGGACTGCTCATGATGTACAGTGTAACATCAGAGACTGTACCTGTGTCCCCCCAGAGGGTGGTACCAGGATGTTCCCACCTGAACCTGGTATATAACCCACTACACATCATATGGGCTTCCCCCACTCCCAACAGAGCTAGACTGCAACCATCACTTCTACCAAGAGTCATCTAATTTGCAACAATCAAGTCTCATCCTTGGATCCACAGGTGGTGATATCTTTCCTCTCTGTCATCTACTTTTATCCTTTTTTTTTTCTTTTCCTTATATATTTTCTTCAGTGATATCTTTCTACTCTTTTTCTTGTTTTGTTTATATAGATAGTAACAAAAATGGCTACATATGTCCTTTAATTTGCAATCAACTTGTTCTAAAATGAACCTGTTATATCTATTTCTCTCTCTCTCTCTCTAAAAGCACTAGTTATTCAGTGTTCTCTCATGCTACTCTGCCCCAAAGCATCTATTAAGAACCTCAGTTATCTGTGCATTTGTGGGGCCCTCTTCCAAGGCTTAAGCATATCCAGGGATGGGACATCCACAGCTTCTCTGGGCAATCTGTGCCAGTGCATGCCTCAGCACCCTCAGGCAAAGGACTTTTCCCAAATACCTAATCTAAACCTACCTTTTATCAGTTTGAAGCCACAGCTCCTTTTCCTGTCATGACATGCTCTTGTAAAGAGTGTGTCTCCATCTTTCTTGCAGACTACCTTCAAATACTGGAAGGCTGCTATATGATCTCCCCAGTCTTTCAAGGCTGACAAACCTGATTCTCTTAGTCCTAAAGGAGGAAGAGTTGCTAAATTCCTCTATTTTGGAGGCCTTCTCTAGACTTGCTCCAGCAGTTTGATGTCCTTACTGTGCTGGGACCCCAGAGCTGGATGCAGCATTATAGCTCAGAGGAAGGGCATATATCAGAGGATGTGGAGGTGTATAAGAAAAAAAACAGTTTCAAGGACTCAAAATTGCTCCCATTTAACAACCTACTTGGGGTATTTTAGATTCTTAAGGGTCAAGACAGATTTCTTTGCCTCTCATGCCATACAGTCATGGGAATGCCCCTGTAAGTCATAAAACTACAGGAGAGATGCAGTGAGAAAAGATCACCAGATCATATGAAAACCATACAGTTACGTTCTGAAGTTAGAGTTCCTCTGTACCCATGCAGCTAGAACTGCCTGGCAGGAAAGAAGTATACTCCATAAGTCTCAAATATTTTGATACCACCAAGGTGGCTCAGTGTTTCAGTGAGGAGATAACAAGAGACCAAATGCTCCATGATAATTTCATGTCTTTTCTTCTCAAGAAATCTTACTTCCACAAGTAAGTACTTCCCTCTGTTGGGAAACAGATGACAGTCGCGATGAATTTGAAGTGTAGGAAAAAAAGATTGTCTTTTGAATTGCTGAGGGCTTGTTGAGATTTTTTTTTAACATGACAGAAAAAAGTCAACCTTGTCACAGTTTTCTGCAGGCAAAATTGAGCCAGCCATTTGTTGCATTCCTTCTGTGTGTTCTTTATCAATCTGCTACATTCCATGTATAGATGGATGTATACCAACATCCAGTTGGGTACCATTCTAGTTACCTAATTTAATTGCATCAGGCTTTTTTCCTCCTGCTTGAAAATTATGTGAAGCCCAGGAAAACTCAGTTCACAATCTCCTCACACTGTTAAAAATGCACATTGATACATTAAACAAGGAGAGCTATGCAGGGTGGTCAACAATGATATCTTCATTGGACTGAAATCCAGCTTCAGAAAATGCTAGATTTGAAAAGAGGGGAAAAAGTAGAAAAATAAAGAAAGGTTTGACATGAAATAATTCCCACAGCGATCCATCAAGCCTGTACATCCATGTTCAGATTACTCCAGCTGTAGTTATGTCCAGAATGAAATATACAAACACTTGTCTCAGGATCAGAAATTTTTCCTTTTACTAGGCATTGAGAAAATAAATGTCTGGCTTAGAGGCCAAGGCTAGTAAAATTCAGCCTGATGCAAGAAGGCTGTCCATGTCTCACACAGAACAATTTGGGTTTTAATACTATTTACACTTACACTTCCTGACACATTAAGTGAAGGAACCCTCAGCAATCCTTGCCCTCAAGCCACATCTCTCCCAGCAGAGCACAGTAGTAGTCAGTACAACTGAACTACACAGAGCTGTAACTATCTTGCCTCCCTCCTGTGTAGCCAAGATCATCTTCCATCTCTTCTCCTTGAGGTTATTCTGAGCAGCTATCAGTCCACAAAGTTGCAGTCTGGAACACTCCACTGAACCCAAGTGTTATGGACACACTAGCAACAGAGCTGGAGGAAAAGCCCCTGCTGAATCTCCAAGCTCAAAATCCAAACACTTTGACTTACAAGAGAAAGCAAATCATCTGGGCTGATTGAGTGCAAACCAGTGAGTCTAAGTAGGCCAGAGCATACTGTATTGTTATGCTTGCATTAAGTGCAGTTTTCTACTATTGTTTTCAGAGAAACAGTGTCATAATAGATAGACCTAGGGAGAACTGTTCATTTTTCAGCTGCACAAAAGCACTCCAAAATGCATGTTTTCTGTTTGACAGCCCTTCTTTCCCACTCTCTTCACCCATCAAACATCTTTCCAAAACAAACAACCCTTCATTCCATTACAATAATACATTCTTTTTATACGCAGATCATTAATGTAAGAAGGACTGGGAGAGACCATGGGCTATAGATGTCAATATGCTGCAATCACATACACATCTTCATAAATTGTCATTCTCTGTCTTGAAAGTAGTCGCTTTTTCCTGGCCATCTTTGTATAGGAAGGCCATTACAGGGTAGCCTGCTCTTAAAAGAGCCTCTTTAATTCCAGGCAACACTGTTTTCTTCACTTGCCTTTTTTGTGCTAGATTTATCTTACAGTTGTAATACCATCACCCCTGATGAATAGACTTTTGAAGTACTTTTAGATGCCATTTTTATCTGTTCTTTGTCTGCCACCCTGAATGATTAAAAGGACATAGGCTTTCCTTAGATGACACATTCTCCATCCTCTTGTTTTTCCAGTCTGCCTGGTAGGGTACATTCTTTTCCCTATCAGTCCCATTTTAAATTAAGATTTTTGAACACGGGTGACCAGGTTTGTACTCACTATTCTAGGCAAGGTCTCACCAGTGCCTTTTATAATGGCAGCAATGCTTCCACATTTCTGCAGCAAATGCCTCTCCAGACGCATCCTATATCACATTTATCTTTTTCATGGCCGTCTCCCACTGGCACATTGAGCCTACCTAGAACTCCTAGCTGCTTCTCCTCTGTCATTTCCAGATGACAAGCACCTGTGAAACTTGGTAAAGCAGAAGGGTCAACGGCACAGAGGACTGCTCCTACTGCATCTCTTTATTTAAGACTGCTCAGAGAAAGGAGGAGGCATAAGTGAGTCTGTAACAGCTGTCACAGCAGTTGTTACAGTCAGTAAAATCCTGTGAATGTTTCCCATTCCCATTTACTGAGCAACTCCTGAGAGCAAGATCAAGCCGCAAGCAAGAGGATGTTTGGAGTACTGAACACCAGCTTCACAAAGGTTCTCAGTGGGGGAGGAAAAAGTGAGAAAATATCATTGGAGTCACACACAACATGCAAGAAACCCTAAAACTGATGTGAAATAGAGAAGCTATTCTAGTTATTCTTAGAAGCTTGAATGAAATAAGCTACTTTGCAATGAAGGTGGGATTCTTTTTTATTCAGGCAAAGACATGTGCATAGGTAAATGGGAGGATGACATTAACATTGCTTTAGAAAAAATATTTTCATTGAAATATTAACTTTGCTGCTCACACAAGGTTATAAAATGAACAGATTTTTTTTTCAATAATATTGCTGTATGTGTTGGAGATGAGAAAGCCTGGTAGCTATCCTTATTCTTCCAGCTGCTATCTCTTTGTTACATGGCCAGACACACCATCATTAATATCACAAGAGGATTCATCCTTATTTATTCTAAAATGAGTGCAAATTGGACTTCATACCTAATACCTTAAAGCCATGCTGAAGCACAAGATAGTCTATTATCTTTGTATCATATATTTTTTCTCCCCACTCTAGTAGAAGACTGACAGTTTATAACACAGCACAGTGACTGCCTCATTTGCACATTTACAGTGCTTGATAAAGAGTTGAAATGCTTGATTCCCCAGAGGTCCTCCTTGTTCTTTTCCCAACAGAAAATGCCTCCTTATATTTCAATACATCTGTGACAAATTTTTCAAAATAATGGATAGCTAGCCTTTAGATAATGCCTTTCGTGAAGAAGAACATAAAAACACTTTACACAGGGCTCATGCAAATCATTTCACTAGGTGTCAGGCAGCACAGAGCACAAACTGGAATAAGAAGCAGAGCAACCCATTCCACATACCACCTCCTGCCCATGCTCCTGGGACCAGAGTTGTCCTTAATTACCATTTTTTTCATCAAATATGTCCTAAATTGCAGAAAAAAAAAATCAAGACAGAATTGCTGAAACCCCTTGAAGTTGAACCCCTAAGCCATACTGGATAGACTACATTAAAACATGCAGCTAAAATTCCATACTGCTTTTGCTTTTGTTACTTTAGGAAATGAGGTAACACCTTTGACCACCAAATCAAAATGTTTTCTCCCAATGTTAATAGCATTCTCTAAACCCTAACTTCTAACAGCAGCTGTATCACCTATTCTCATTTATGGCATTAGTGTGGACTGTGCTACAGTACATTTGTTATAAAACTCTTCAAGTATAATGACAATAAACCCAAGAAAATTACTTCTTCAAGCACTATCATTGGGGTATTTCTTAAAGACAGATGTGATTGAAAGGTAAAGATTAGCTTTAAAATTCCTCCACCCCTTCTTTTATTTGAATATGAAAAGGAAGTGTAATACAGATGCTTACCTTAATATGACTTTAAAAGACAGTTTGGGTCAATATAATTACTGTAGAACAGCAGAAATTTTTTAAAAATCCTTAAATATTTGTACTTACTGATTTTACCCTTCAGATGCTTCTAGCATTCTGGGGTAATCAGCTAAATCCTAGCCACAGATGCAGAAGTAACCAACCACTAGACAGTCCCTCCCCTTAATTTCTACACAGTGCATATGATATCAGAGGTTTATCTCTCCAAAAACAAGGAAAAATTTACTTCTGGAATGTTTTAGAACATAACCACATGAATAAAGTGACCCCACAGAAGAGCTTCTTTGCACTCCATGGCAGGTTTATGGACATGTTGTAAATGTCAGACTACACCATTTTTAATAAAAGAAGACACTATAATACTGTTTCCTTGTAACTGGGACAGAAAATCATTTGGTAAGAGTAAGAACATTTATTGGTTTTGACATAAAAATTTCTTGCTGTGCAGTGGAAATGCTGTAGTCCAAATACTGGAAGAAATGTGAAATCTCAAGGGCTATGTTCAGTAAGTCTTGGTTCAAAAGCAGACGTGGCAGGTGCATTATTTAAGAGTGTGTCAGAGATGATCTTCTACAGCACACCACTCCAGGATTCATCTCCTGCTGTGTCTGGGAAGGGGATTCTCATGTAAATATATGGCAGAACTGGCTGGCTGCACATCAAGCCAAAACTGCTCAACTCTCTTCAACACCACTGTGGTCACAGCAAAACATTAGAATCAGAAAAGCTCTCCAGTACTGAAGGCAACTACCCTCCTACATACCATGTGAGAGTGGTTCTTGGATGTGCTATTCAGAGTGCACTTGCTCTGAAAAATTCAAAGTGGCATTCTTCTCAGTAGCCATACTTCTAAAGATATCTAAAGTGTTCTTGAATTGCTGTATGCAGAATTAATTTGGCACCAAAACCATGTAGTATATTCAACATAAATGAGAAACAATGCAGCCAAAGTTCTGCTTTGAATTTCTTGCACATACAGAATTTCTATTCTATTCTATTCTATTCTATTCTATTCTATTCTATTCTATTCTATTCTATTCTATTCTATTCTATTCTATTCTATTCTATTCTATTCTAATTTTTATTTTAATTTTCTTTCACAACACAAATCCTTGAGTAGAAGCTAGTCACATCAGGATTTCAGATGGAATGATCAGAAATAAATACGGTAATAACAGAAGCATTTGTTTGTGCCAAGGACATAGCATGTATTTGTAGAACATAGTCCAGGCATATGTAGCCCTGCATAGCTACCTTTATGTTTCTCCCACACACCTATCAATGTTTCAGGAAGAAGGAATTTTATATGTGCTTCAAGTGCCAGAGTTCAATGCAATACACAAAATCCAATTTGAACTATTCCAGTACAGACTTAACATCCCTCAAACATCAAAATCATGCCTGGTAAAGTAAATCTTACTTTCTTTTTATGTAATGGAGTACCTTAAGAAATAGGAGAGAGAAATAACTTTCGGCTGAAATCAGAGAAATATAATTTAAAATTGCATGTCTTTAGAAAACACTGGTTTAATAGGAAGTGTTCCCTTTAAATGTACCTATACTGGCCAGTCAGAAAAGATACAAAAATTAAAAAGAAATGTCTTTGTTAATCAATCACCATACTAAGGAAGATTTTAAAAGGGAAGAATACAGAAAAATATATGGTTGCACTTGAATTTGGAGTATATTTGCCACAAGTTTGTGGCACAAACACATCTGCATCAAAACATTTTACACAAAATAGTGCTGCACAGCTGCAAACCAAACTAATGAATGAAGAAAGGAAGGTGACCTTGTGTATGCATAATCGAAAAACAGAGAGTAGCTATGTACCATCTCTCACTTGCCCTCAGCCCTGAAGGGGGAAAAAAATCAGGATGACTACACATTTAACTGCAGTAATCCTGGATTAAAGAATTTGATTCCTACACTGTTTACAAGCCATCAATACAAACATTAATAAGTGGATATATGGCAGGCTGCTTCAGAAGCCTATTACCTTGCTGTCAAAACTACCTCTGTTACAAATTCAGGTGTATGCAATGTTTTATTCTTTTTGAAGGAATGCTTTATCTTAGATGTTTTAAGTAATCTCATACCTGAACTACTACATAAAAATACGATGTTGTCTCCAAACATTAAGCAGGTGGATTATTTTTTTTTTTAGTAAATGGTATACATCCTAGCCTTTTATATTTTTGAATGGCTTTGAAAATACAAGGTGTCTCCAATATGTTTATAACCACTAAATTCTTATTTCTTCAGACAGGAGTAAATATTAACAGACTGTATCTGTTGGATGTTTACTTTTATGAAGCATTATTGTATTAAGTAGAACAGAACCTTAGTACAAGTGAAACCTTACATTATTCTGGGAGAAATCTGGAAAACTCTAACACTGTTAACTGATAGCTCTGAGAGAAACTTGCCTCTACATTCTCCTCCAACAACTATTATGTAATCACTCAGAGTGCAAGTAAATGACTTCATCAACTTATGTCTTGTTTTGACATTTCAAGAAAACCCAAAATATTTCTAAGCTGGGGTTCATGTACCAGCAGTCACTACAGGCTGGCATATAACAACAGGCTTGCATGCTTGGGGATTTCCACCATGCACAGCATCATTTCAGAAATAGATTATAGAAAAACAAAATTCAAATTTTCTCTTCAATTTTTTCCATTTCCTTTTTTCCTATTACAGACAGCATAACTCCTCCCTCTGCCAACCCCTCTCCAGCAGTGGGTTAATTAATTTGCCCTAGTTCACTTTGTGTTCCTTAACTTCATGGAAGCTAGGCTAAATCCTTCATCTAAACCCAAATGTCAGTGAGAGAAGTCTGTGAGCACAAACTTTAGGTTTGGATAAGGAACTGTGGTGTGATGCTGCAGTGCAACACCCCTCCCAAATCCTTCTGAGCTCCACATACTCACTGGGCACATGAGCAGTAATGATCCTCAACTTCACTCTCTCCCAAGGTATGGTATAACACAGATATGTCAGATGAGAAACCACAAAACTGGGAAAGAGGCAAACCTTTAGGTGACAGGTGAAGTCTGATGCCTCCAAGTGCTCAGAATCAGTGCAGTCAGGTAATGTGAGAAACTATAAATTCATAGGTTTCACTATCTCAGCTGACACTCTGCATTATGTTTCAGTGGCAAAACAACAAGTATCTGTAGAGGTATGTTCTGTGACTGAATGGCTGCATGTGTGACTGAGATTATCACACACATGACAATGAGGGAGGAGGGAATAAAAAGAGGAAAATACATCTTAGAAGTTACTTATGTTTAATGCTTAAAAGTCTGAATGCACAAACAATAATCTACCATTATAGAAGTACTGGTGGTCAATACAATGCATTAGAACTATGTACAATGACACAGTTTAGTATCAAAATCTTTCTACAATGTAGAGTATTACGAAACTGTTAATGACATCAAACACTAAGCACTTAAGACACCATTTTTTGCTACCACATTTGGAACTTCAATAAACAGTCCATTTTAACTTGCAGCATCAATCCATTTCTAGTATGAAATTAAGTAATTTTCTACTTATACAATAAGATTTATCTACACGGGTCTCTTGATTTTGATCCATAGCAGCAAAGGCACTGTACATCAGCAGATCCACAGACTTAAAGATTTTTTTTAAAGCATTCAAAAAAAAAAAAAAGTCACAGATCATAGTTTAACAGCAACAACAACAACATAAAAAGATAACACGTTGTCTCTGGCACAATGGCTCAGTCTGCGTCCGTTTTAGGGACATCCAATCAAGACTTGGATTGAACTGCTGGCGAACAAAGCAAGTCCTTATCCCAATAAGAATCCATTCCTTTTTGTATGTTGGAATGAGTACTTTTGTAAATCCTACCTCAGAGGTCATTGCTTTTGTAGTTTGTATATTGGTAGGCATCCATTCTTATTTCAGTGCAGTTTCCAAAGAACATATCAAATATTTTTCATAATCTCTTGTAATTGAAAAATTGCCCAAAGACACATATCCCCATTTTCAAGGAAACATTGCAGAAGTTTCCAGAAGTAACAAAGGTGATTCTTTGAGGCAACTTATTGTACTCTCTACAATATAACAAAGAGAGGTGTTTATATTAAAAAACCTAGCTTGACACCAAAATGCTTTATGTTTATCAACAGAAAAGCATTGAGAACAAATCTGTACACAAGATGCTATGTTAACATTGCAAATATATAAATTAGCACATTCTTACTTAAAGTGAACTTAATTTAGATGTGAACTGAATTTGCCATTCATCACAGGCATGTAGATCACTGGCTACAGTTTGCAATTTCCTAAGTTTCCAAGACTGTCTAAAATAGTTAAGATACAGCATCTTCCCACCAAATAATTATACTGTAATAACACTTAGAGGTCTCATCCAAGAACAGGACTAAAAAATATAACAAAGTTTATTTTTTTAAATAGAAACTACAAGTCTATTTAGTGTAATTTTAACTATCTCCTGAACCTCCTTCTCCAAGATCCCCAATTTATCCACCTGCAAAAACACAAGTATATGATGCATCTTTTAAACTAAAGCCGGGCCAGACAGCTTTATTTAGTCAGTTCATTGTTAGAAAGCCTTCTTTAAACAAAATAAATACATTACAGCTATAATACATAATTAAAGAGTCAAGGTCACCGCTAAGTATGCTTATTCCATCTTCTTCCAAGTAGGTATCTGACAATTTGGTATCACAAGTTCTTAAGGAGCATTCACAAATCAATATCAAGTTAAGAAGCTAAAAATAAATTCTACAACTGTGATGAGTGTTTAAGTTTTCAGTTTAGAAAGAAAAAAAAAGGAATACACAGCAAAGTGCTAGGAGAAGGAGTTCTGTCTGCATTCAGATTTGTCTCTAATAAATAACTTCATAGACTGTAGCTTTCTTGTCCCCAGAGCCAGTGACAATGTATTTGTCATCCACAGAGATGTCACAGCTAAGCACAGATGAGGATTCTTTGGACTAGAAGAAAAAAGGAAAAAGAAAATTACATCTTTCCAATCCTTCAATCCTGAAGGGCTTGAAGATTAATTGGAAGAATTTATAGACAGGGAATACATGAAAAGCTCATTAAAGTATCAGCACCGTAGTGGCAATTTCTTTTTAAATACTTTTGTTCTACAGAAAGATCTATTGTAAAATAAAGCAGTGGTAGAAAGGGAAGTAAGTATTATGGACATAGAGGTAATCTATCAATCAAACAAACAGAAGTATTCCTTTCTATATGCCTTAGAAGGAATGAGCATTTATTGATATTTTATACATTTGATTTGCATAAAAATGAATGAAAACCCATCTTCTTCCCACTTTTTTTTTTGTTGTGAACAAGAAATTCACACAGAGAAACACTGCAAAGCCCTACCTACCCACAGGTATGAAACAAAGAGACTCCACAGAACTAACTGTATCTCTTCTCACTACTTTCCCAACACAAGAAGACAAAAGCTTTGCACAAAGGAATTTATATTATCATAGAAGATGCAATTAGGTAAAGACACTGTGGTGGAACAGGATACACAGGTGTGTAGGAGCTGGATGGGACACAGGATACAGCAGGATGCAGTAGCTCTGTCTCTTCTGGCTTTGCTGTCTAAGATGAAGGGTATGCATTGCCACATTTACCTTGTTGTTTCAGTGTGTGTTTTCTTTACATAATATATGTCCATATGATTTTCTGCCTGTTATCACAAGAGCTAAACACTTCCCAATCATGTTGTGTTTTCGCAAAGACACCTCTGTTCACTGCATTAGAATTTTCCTTACCTATCCCTCAGCAAAAAAGCTGTACTGGAGTTTTAAACATCACTTTTAAGGGTGGTGTGCTCTTGTTAGGATGATTTCGGCTGTCTGTGGGGGTTGGTTCCAGAAATGGAGGGTTGGTTTCCTAGTCTACTAGGAAAACTTAGATACTATCTTTCTCATGTCAAGATAAACTGCACTGTCTCCCAAAGTGGAGACATGGCAGACATCAATACACATTAAATTGGTCATTTAAACTAGAGCCAGTTAAACAGTTACATTTAATAAAAAAAAATCCCAACCTAGAGATACCTGCAGGTGAAAGAAAGGAAAGATATGCCAAAAATCCAACTCTTCTACAGTAGCACTGAAAATACCATTAAAACTGGGCTCAGTGGGACTATAGATAGGTTAAAGCTTCCAGTTATACTTCAGTGGGGCCCTCCATATCACTTCAGTTTTCAGTTCAGGAGTCTGCTGGTCCAATCCATCAACACATCTCATCCAAGAAAAATACACATGTTGAATATAACTTCTGCTGGTTTAGCTACATTTTAGACCTTGAGTGACTGTTCACCTAACAGCATGACTTGGGTACTGTATTCCACCAATATGCAGAAGAAGGTGAGAAAGAATTATTTAATTAATTAAGAACAATTTTGGATTAAATTTTGGATTGGCTACTTTACTGTAAGAGACAAATTAGTAATGAAATAGTAGAAAGGACAAAAGCATGTCTTTCTCTAATTACAGACAAACTTTTTAAGGACTACCATAATTAGCTGCATTTCCACCTGAAAACTCCTTAGGCTACTGACAGACCCCAAGATGTGCAGCTCCACTAATAATACAATAATTATACTATATTATTACTAATTATTATTAATAATTACATTTTATAGTAATATATATGAAAAATAGCTTTTAGGAGATTATTACCTGGAATATACTGGCTCCATAAGGTGTTCTCCAAGCATTAAGAAGATTATCTTTTCCAGTGCTTACAAACCATTTGCCTGCAACAGATTGTTTAAATGTTATTGCTACATTTTGTTTTCAAGGAATACACCTTAAAAAGAAACAGATGATCATAACAACAAAGCATTCACACATATCCAAAGAACAGTAACAGTTTCATCTAGTAGCACTACGATGTTCCATCACAAAATAAGCAGTACATAGAAAAAAGCATTCAGATAGAGTTTTTAAAATAAACTTCATATTTAAATTTAATACCTAATTTTTAACTATACTCTGTAGTTTAATAGCTATATTGCACTTTCATTTAAAGGTAACCTTGAATGAATTTTTTGTAAAGGAAAACACTGACATACAAAGATTTGCTTACCACAGTGAGCAAACTTGAGTGACAACACACAGCTCTCATGAAGATGCAGCTGATACTTGTCCGGCTTAGTAACATGCAGCACCTCAACATTGCTGTTCTCCATTCCTACTGCCAACCACTCACCAGTTGGACAATAGCCCAGTGAGAAGATCTGTAATTAGCATAGCACATGCTTCAATCAGTAAAGGAATGAGCTCGAGATATTCAAAACTGACCCTTGCTACACTGTTAGCACTATGCAAACTCAGTTTTGGTCTACAGCAGTTTTAAAAACATGATAATCCAATTACTACAGTAATCAAGATAAATTTGTTCATGTAAACACAGCTGCAAAACTATGCTATTAAATGTCATTAAAATTGCAACAGTGTAGTACCGAATCAAACTATAAAAGTTAACATCCAAGCTTATCTGACAGCTTTTAGAAATATTTTCATGAAATATTTTTGAACTTGAATCTACAGAAACGGCAACAGATTGCAGACAGGAACACTTTAATCTGGCACTTGTTTTATAAATCTGATTCTCCATTACTGTCATGGGAGAGGTACTAATCTGTCTAACAGTCATAATCCAGATAGACATTTAGCTGACACAAGAAAAAGACAAACAGAAATCAGAGTATGGAATATGAGACTAAGTGAAAAACTGGAGTTCTCTTTTGAGACTGCTTCTTTTGCTTATAAAGAAAAAAAGAAAATTAAAAGCATTTGTTTGTTTTTAAAAACCATGAGAAAATTTTGTTAACATGTCAAAGGTTCTGAGAATGAACCTGTGACGTGAAGTCATGTTGCTGTAGCTGTCTCCCTTCTCTGAGATCCCAGGATCTGACTGTATTGTCCAGACCTCCTGTCCATAATTTGGTGCCATCATTAGAAATGTCAATACAGCTTGCTCCATCTGTGTGGCCCTGAAATTGCCTGAAAAATATTAAAAGAAAATCAGCAGATTTTGAGCAATAATACAAAATAGCTTCTTCCAGTCCCTCAGCTGTAACTTAGTTTCCAATAGCAATCCCAGATTAATACAAACTCTGGGACAATCATGTGAGTTCTGTGATGAATTGATGATGCAATCAGGCCAGACAGCTAATGTGATTTCAAAAGGAACACTTTAAAAGAATCAGGTACTCTGGAAATCTTTGCTGCTGGCTGTGTGATACCCACTACTCAAAACAGTCACTCTCCCCAGAAGACTGTAGCATGAAAAGCAAAATTACCTTAAAGAAAAATGTGCATATCACCAAAGTTTAAAAAAAAAGAAGTCAAAAAAGTCTAAATGGAAACATCAGGTAATAAAAGCTTGATTTTACATGCAACACTGATATTACATGTAACAACATACACACAGTGCAGTGCACAGAGAGGCTCCGTGTGACCAGCTCTTAACTTAAGCACCAACCCATACTCCTGAAAGGCTAAGTCTGCAGTGCAGTAATTTGCACATACCTTTACTCAAGACATATTTGCTGGATCTCTGATTAAAGAGATTAGAGCAGCGTATTGCACAGAAGCAAAGAAAATCATCTGTTCAAGGAATCTACAACAGTATTGACATCAGCTAGTATTTAGGGAAGTATAGTTATGGGCTGATCAAAAGGCCTGGAACAATGAAACTCTCAAAACCTATAAATAATCATATACACTTTTGTCAAGGTATTACCATGGCTATGCTGAACAACAAAATTCTGAAAACATCTATGCATGGAGAAAATAGAATATATAAGTATAAGCAAAAGCACATTTGTAGCTGTGTCTAAGTAATTCTTCACAACCTGATGATCCAGTTTGGTCGACCTACCTTACTAAAGTCTGGTTATGCAGATCCCACACTGCAATGTTGCCATCACTACAGCAAGAAAAGCAGACCTTGGAATCAGGGCTGATAGCTAGGGCATAGCAAGCTGGAGCAGAAGATGTCAGCTCTGCTTTGATACGTGGAGTTGGAGCTGCCAGGTCCCAAATGGATAATGTGCTGGCTTCCCCACCAACAATGAGGGTGCGGCCGTCAGGGAGCAATCTGCAGGAACGGATGTAGTTGTCTCTGTTCTGTGGAGATAGAAGCCATCAAGAGATTACTCATGAGGAAAGAAAACAGCATTAACACGAGAGCAGAAATCCATAAAAGCATTGTATTCCCTTCTGATTTTAATGAGCCATTCATACTTAGGACAACGATAAAGTGTATTAATGCCAGAAAATTACATGACATTAGGGAAGTACTTCAACTTGATCTACAAAATTCAGCAGTGAGAGATATTTAATCTTAATTAGCATCAAAATGCAAAGACCTGAACCCAGCCCAAAACAATCCAAGATAGCTGAATTTGACAGCTGGTGTAGAAAGTTGTATTTTCATACTCTGTTTATTTCAGCACATTAACCTCTCAGCATGGGGGAGTACCAAATTCCCTGCACACTTTCCCCCTTCCCATTCCAGTGAGACTTGCTGCCACCATAGGGGATGTCAGAGAAAAATATTTGGGCAATTTTCCTCATTTGTGTAGTAACTTGTGTAGCAATTCATTACAAGTCTACATGTGCTGCACAGTTCTCATTTTACTGCCTCTGTAACAAGCAGCATCATCTTACCAAGAACTGGTAAATGACAAGAGAAAAGCTGCTAACAATAGTTCATCTTGTTAGCACTTTCAAATAATTTGTGCATAGCACTCAGGGATATTTTTAATTGCCACATTAAGACAGGTCAATGCATTCATACACATACACAGACACAAAATATGTGACACAATCCCCAAATAGTCTAAGACAATACAGCTGCAAGACAGCAATTTTTAGCATGATAGGGTATCAACAAGCTGTAATATTGCCAGCAAATGTCAAAGTTTATAAACAATATTTGCTGTGCTGCCTTTGATCTTTCCTCCTACCACAATTTTAGGATATTATAAATGTTTTGAATCTTCATGGGGGAAATAATCCACAAATATGGTGGGTATACTTCAACCTCATCTATAACAGAAACAACAAAATTACAAATGTAATACCAACCTGTGATACCATGACAGAAACCAAATACCCACTTGCCCTTTACACCTCAGTGGTATAATTGCAAACTTCACACAACGTCCTATCTTCTTTCAGTGTTATATGCTGCTGTTCACCTACCAGGCAGTCCAGCTGAGAGACAGGGCTCTTGTTGCCAGGGTGGCTGATGTCCCAAACCTTGACACACCCCTTCCCACCCGTGTACACGTGTCTGGTGGGGTTGCTGATGGTAACTGCACACACAACTTCCCCGTGGTTCAGGGTGTTGATCTGACGGGCATGGCGAGGGATTCCCGGGCCGATGAGGGCATCAGGAGGGAAAGGAACTGGCTGCATCTGGCCATCTGCACTGACATGAAAGGAGTAGGCTCTGAGAAGAAAAAAAAATTAGGGGGTGATTTAAGGAATTTTACTTCAAGCCTGTGTATGAAAACAGAATCAAACATGTGCTTCCACTGCAGGCATTCAAGTTGTGCCCTCATCTGCACTTTTTCACAGATATTTCACAGATATTTCACAGAATATTCTGAGCTGGAAGGACCTCTCAATGATCAGTGAGTCCAGCCCTTAAGTGAATGGCCATATGGGGACTGAGCACATGACCACCACATTAGCAACATGCTCCACTCAACTGGGAGTTGAGCTATCAGGTATTTTAATAATGTAAGGAAAAAAAACATGTATTTATCTATAGCATGGCTCTCAAAGCATAAACATAGGTGCTCAGCTTTAAATGTGAAAAGTCAAGCACCAATCAAATGAGCTTTTACAACTCACATTATGATGGTTTCTGGCATGAGTGAGGCTATATGACACCACTCTTAATTTTGGATGGGGATATCACTGCATGCAGAGAAGGGAAGTCAGGTTGAGTCAGAAGACAGAAAGACAGAAATAGTTGACTGGTTGCTGCCAGAGCATGGTGGGTAGCTGCATGCCAGGGGACATTTGGCTGCTCGCTTTACTGACTTTTACGTGGTGGCTCCAGCTGGACTGCTGCCAATCTGTCCCAAATGTACTGTGGGTCCCAGGCCCCTTGAGCAAAACTGCTCAGCATTGTACCTAAGGATGCAGCAAAACTTCCACCAGCACTGAGGAGTTGAAGTCCTCAAGGCACAGTTGCTGACAGCTGACATGACAGATCAACTAAAATGCACACTGCAATGCAATTTTTTGTTTTGTGGGTTGTTTTGAGTTTGAGTTTTTTGTTGTTTTTTTTTTTTCTTTTTTGTGGACTTGACACAACTCCTACAGATCCCAATTCCTCTTGCCAAAATCAGGCCTCTCACTGAGAAAGAATCTGTTCTGTGATTGCCACTTATGCCACCTGTGAATAACCTATCAACAGCTTTATCTCAAAGCATTTTCCAGACAGAACAGTTAGGTTGTGAAATTGCCTTATTCTGAGAGGCTACCTGATATATCACATCTATTACAACAGCACAAAATTTTTAAGAGGGTTTACCTACACATACCAAGGTATGCTTAATGGAAGGCTTTAATTTTCTTAGACCTACAAAATCATCATAATCCACTGTCACAATGGTGGGATGAGAAAAGCTCACAAAGAAATTGCTTTATGAGAACACTTGTAAGTTCACTTCCTTAATTGATATTTCAAAGTGACTAAAGAAGGCACTATTCACAATTAAACTACTGAATTTGTCATTTAAGATTCATAATGCATTAACACTAGATCAATAATTTTCAGTGGGACAAAATGCATGAACTATTTATATACTATCTTTCAGTCAGTATTTATATACTGTACAATACTCAAGGGTTGATACAATACCAAAGTGAAAAAATTGCTATTAAGGACCAGATCCCAAATGTACCATATGCTGCCCACTCATTTCAGGACACTCAACAGTGCAGACAATTTACACAAATTTCCCTATAAGGTAAAAAAGGAGTAAATGAGAAAATAACAATCCCAGAGGTGTGACAACTATCACACTCCAGACGAAGAAAAGTCAGTACAATCATGCTAAAAGAACCACAGATTTTAAAAGTTTCAAGTCCCCGATAGACAAGTGACAGTTAGATTTAATGCTTAAAATAGACATCAACAGAGCAAGAACATTTAAAAATCTTGGAGATATACCGGAATTGAAGTGATTTGATTTCAGCTTGCTTGATGTTTTATTCCTCTCAATTTCAGCAGAAGTAAAATGTGAGCATCTGGGAGATCTCTGAACCCCTGCAACTGCCATTTCTCTCACCACAGCAAGCAAAGCCTAGTGGGTCCAGAGATGCTTCTTTCCAGGTGACTGGCTCCATCAGGGATGAACTTAAATCCAGTGAGCATTTGAACGTTACATCAAGACATTTCTTAGCGCCCACTGCATATAATGGAGGAAGATCTGTGCCCCAAAGAACTTTTAATGCAAGCAGCTGGTCGGCAAGCTGCTGTACATCAGCTTCCACACCTGCCTTATACATTCACCTAACAGGATAGCACAACTAGCAGAAAAGTAAATTAATGTGGTTACCAGTGTGCAGTGCCTGAGAGATGAGGTCTGGCTCATGATTTGTGTGATGTGTGTGCACGAGGAGTTACAGGCACTAGGCCTGATCACTCGTCACCATAAATTGTTAATCCTGTGTGTCTGCAAACTCCCTGGTGGGTAAGTGTATGCATTTACTCACACAAATCCAAGTGTGATTGGATTAACCCCAAGCACCCCTACACAAACACGTTCACACAAGAAAGAGCTGGAAAAGGACTGGCACAAACACTGCTTGACCATCAAACTTTACAGTTTTGAATATTTACAAACTTTACAAAACTGATCACATCCTCCCAGAAGTGTCATAAGGAAGTGGGATTAGATGAACCTTAAAGAAAATCTGGATCAATAGGGTTCCAATTTGTGTAGCTGCTTTAGTTTTTCTCGTCACTACCTCAAGAGGAATATGAGCAGAGTTCTTTGTAATTTTTCTTCCAAGGCTCACAACACAAAAAGTCTGGTAAAGCAGGTCACATTATATGGGTCAGTTCCATCAAGGATGAATCTGAGTATTATCATAAAATAATTCTTTCCAGTATTTTCAATCAAACAAAACATTTCAGTATTCCTTTTTCTGCACACAGCTGCTAAGCTTGCAAGTAATTGCAAGGCTTTTGTGAACAAAGAAATAATTTTTCTAAACTGAGAAGCAGAGTACAGTAGAGATGGAAAACGAGATCCCATTCCAGCTTGCATTTCCATAAACAACCAACCAGTCAGATTTGAAGCTCATGTCCTTTTTTCCATTTATTTCTGTCTCCTTTACTTTGTATCACCCAGTCCATGTAAACTGCTACAGTCGTCAAAACAAATTTCCAAAAGCAACTTTAAGATTACACAGTGATTCTCCTGCTCCTGCTGAATAGCTATACTTATTTCTATTCATGCAACAGTTTTCAGTAGCTAAGGGGAACCAGCAGTGACTTCCAACAGATGATTGACTTTTAAAGCTGAATTTTTGATACTCACGGTTTTCCTCCTGGGATGCCTGTGAGATTAGGAGGGATGCCTGGGACTCGCATGTGATGGTGTGGATCAAAACCAACCTACAGTTTTCCCCAAGCAAAACAAAAAGGTGTATTAAAGTAAGAGTTAGGCAAAGGAAGACTGTTTAATTCATGTTCTCCATAGCACACTCCCCAAACCACAAAATGAGTGAACTAGAGTTAACCCCACAGGTCTCATATTTAATACAAACAGATCTCAAACCATATGCACTAACAGCAAACACCTACCACTGGAGATCGCCCGTAAGCTGCTGCTGCTGCCGCTGCTGCAGCTGCTGCACTCATTTGAGGGGAAATATTGTGTAGACCAGCATAGGCAGCTCCAGGGCTGGTCAGCTCGCCATTCATACCAGCATGTGGAACGATACCAAATGGAGTAGGATAAGGACATGGTACTGCCATAGGTGTTCTTAAACCTGAAGCTATAAGAAGAGAGAGGAAAGTGAGAAGTCACAGAGGCATTCTAGAGCCATCATATGAAACATGAGTTCGAAAAACTGCAAACAACCCCACAAATAACCCAAACCAACCAGCCAGCCAGCCAAGGAAAGCCATGCAACACTGTACTTCAGTGCTAAAGGACCAACTCAGCACCCAGTTTAAGCATTTGTAACATACTGACTTGTCACGACAGATTTAAAGGGAGCCTGACAAGGGAAAAATGGTCACTGTTTCACACCACCAAAATACATGGACACTAACCTATTGGGTCCACACCTGGGGGTTTGCCAGGCACTGGCCTCAGTCCGGGAGTGGAGTTGCTGCCTGGAGTTGGGGCATCAGTCCGTGGAGTTGGAGTATTTGATTTAGACACAGGAGTAGTAGATTTCTCATTCTAATCACCAAGAAGGAAAAAGGAAGACAGTTCATAAACTATTTTCTCTTTACAGCTAGTGATTAGTGATATTAGTGATATTTATCTCCTAGGTTTGGGTTTCAAGAGTCGTGGCAATGAAAAGAAGATGAAGACACTGAAAATGACAGAATGGCTTTGGTAATTAACAACAGCCTTCACAGCTTTTCTCATCAAGAAAATCTGTATGATTCAAAATTAGGTAAATGACTGAAAATCAGTGCCCTCTGACAATTGGAAGCATATGTGAAATCTGTCAGTGGTCTCGCTATGCTCATGGACCTGCTCCCAAAATAAATTTCTGTGAGGGATGGACAAGAGGAGCAGAAAAGAAGTGCTGAACTGACCAACTACTCATACCCAAGTGTGGTGCTAGAAACACAGGATGAAGACAGTGACAGGTATAAAATCAGGAACTGTGCAGTGCTGCTTTTGTGACAGTCTTGTTCATCAGACACACCACTGATTCCCAGGTCTGAACCTGTCATTCCATCACCTTTCCTGAGCACTAAATTCACTTTAAGCCTTCTTTTTATTTATTTTATTTCTTTAAATAATTGTATACCCTACCCTGTGAAGAGCTGAGAAGGGAATTACTGTGCAGCTCAGGTAGGTGATTAACTATGGCCACAAACAGTAAAGGAAAGAACACCCCTTGCAGGCAGTTCTTTTCTTTTGCATTATGATTTGTGATGCAAGTCAAGGAAGGCTCTTGTAAATGACAGATTACTTTTTAGATAGAAAATAAAAATTATTGTTGTTGTATATAGCCTGGTAATTCAAACAAAGGTAACAACCAAATCACATCCACGCAGGGAACTGAATTTGCTGTAAACCACAGCACGGGAAAACAGCTCCAGAAACCCCTGTGTACTTTTATTTATTCTCAGAATAACAGTTCTTCATATGGAGGAGGAGAAAAATATCTCTCAGAACACCACATCTATCATCTACTCACACCACCAGTGAAATAACCTCTTCCCATCCCAAAAAAAGACTGTGGATTTTCTATTATTTCACTAGACTCTCTTGAAAAGCTAAATTAAACTAATATTAAATTGATGCTTCACTGTGCTTTATTGACAGCTGTGAAAATACGAATTTTGGGGCAATACAATGCATTTTGTAGCACTTACAAGGCTAAGTTCTTTGGATTTGGAGGAAGGAGTACTGCTAGAGGATGCAATAGATGCCGGACTAATTGGTGCATCTTTTTTCAGCAGTCGAGTCTTGTCCAAGCCATTTTCTCGTGGAGAGTGTGCAGGGCTCCCACGGGGAGAAGAAGGATCCTAAATATCAGGAATATGGGTTAGCATAAAAACTTCATACTAGCCACTAGAGTTTGGGTCTTGAGCAGTCCTCAAATTGGAATGAAGGTCTGTCAGAGGAAGTGACATATTCTTTCCATTCTGTATTGATTTAGCTGATACAATTGCAAAATTGGCGGAGATAATGAAGAACGATTTGGATTTTTTAAGAACTCTTAAAATTTGATTTCATTAAACCGTGAAAAATAATGCCAAAAAATCTATGGATATTGAAATAGGCAAGTATGTGGTTTTTTTTAAGTGATAGATTAAAAAGATTTAATGCATTTGGCAGACCTGATAAGGTTCACACATGAAGTCATGCCCAAAGTGAAAGAAAAGACAGACACTCTTACAAGATTCACCCCCTCTGTTGTGTTGGGCTGGCTTCAAATATCTCAAGAGAACTTTTTGTTCAAAGGAGAAACAAGAAGTACTTTGTAGAAGTAAG
Source organism: Cinclus cinclus (assembly GCF_963662255.1). Taxonomy (NCBI): domain Eukaryota; kingdom Metazoa; phylum Chordata; class Aves; order Passeriformes; family Cinclidae; genus Cinclus; species Cinclus cinclus. The sequence continues at coordinate 49,496,156 of NC_085084.1, forward strand.
TGTTTCAGATCTATTTGTATTCTAAAGGAAGAGGATACTACTGGATTCCCTCAGGCATTTCTAGATCCTTTATGAAGGCAAATGCCATAACTCATAAAAACAATAGGCACAGAAACCACTGAAGATACCCTCACCACCATTACTGTAAGGTAGAAAAAACACCATTGTGCATACCTCATTGGAAACATCAACTACCAAGTTGTCATCACTCTTTTCACCATCGCTGTCCTGCAATGACAAAACACAATGTGTTAAAAAATTTTATTTAATATCCCAATGTCTCTTAATAACTATTAAAACAGAGGGTGGCTGCTCACAAATCTGCAGTCTACCATTCACTTTTACCAAGCTTTATGTGGTAATACAATTAAAGTCTTTCATTCACCTATGGGACTAATGCTTAGCAGGTTGCCACAACTATAGCCAATTTTCCCATTGGTGGAAGACACAGGATGAAAATCTTCATTCAAAGTGGCACTGCACTATGAAGTGGAGTCAAGATAGACTTCGTTAACAAGTCCCAGCCTAACTACAGTTCAGCACTATTGTCACGCAACTTCCAGGTGCTTTGTATTTATATTGTTAAAAACAGTAACAATCACACACACCAAAATGTTTAATCCAGCAGAGACACTAGGGGTAGGCAGCAAAGAATAGTTAAAATTTGAACCTCATTTTAAAATTAGTTATGCAGCAGAAATTAGGTGAAATTACAGAGGAACACTGAAGTTCAACAATACACAATGTAGACAATCTACTCACATAACGAGCTGCTATTTCCTTCTCTTCTGTTTTCTGTTTTTTACTATCTGAAGAATAATCTGTTGAATTTCTGTGCTTTTCTGCTGTTCTGAAACTGGCTGAGGGAGATACAGAAGAGCTCTGCAGTCCAAAAAGAGAAGAAAGCATCATCAGGCCCTCATTCTTAACAGTGGTTCATTTGTCACTAATGTTCAATACATCTTATGCTGATAGTATGATCTGTAGCTGTTCTCTCAGAACACCACAGGTTGGGTTTAAACCAGTGACAGTGACCCAGCAAGTGCCTCATATCAAAGACTGCACTATGCATTGCAAGAGACAGAAACAGGTCATAGTGACAGGTCACAGTGGCTATCTGCACTGCCAATGGGATGAATTTTATGAATACTGTGCACTGGTCTTGTTTTGGTTTGTTTCCTCTACAAATACGCAGGGTTAAGTCAATAGTCCCAGAAGAGGGGTGTGTATTTGCACATGCGTGTGTGTTTGCCTGTGTAAATCAAAAAGAACAAAGAGGCTCAAGGCAAGTCACACTTCAGCAAACATTTGAATGAAGATTTCTACCAAAGAAATAAGCAAGCTTTGAACAGTTTTGAAGCAGGCAAGAACAGAAGAAAACATCTAAACTCATTTTATTTTGCTGCCTTTTACAATTACAGGCTATGCCTGTAGCAGAAAGAAACAAAACACAGACTGGCTCAGTGATTCTCTTGCTATTCTACAGTTCTCACCTAGTAATGATTGCTAAAGAGCATACATAGGGACAGGAGAGAAAGGAAGATAATGTGTACTTTATGCACTATCATCCAACAACTCCACTCTACTCCATTAAACAAGGCAGGCAACATTTATCAAATTCAACCATATTTCCAAAGGTTTGTGGAGCCTGTATCTTCGTATACAAAAAAGGAAGCTATGAAAGATGCAACATTCCCTCTGGGACTGATTTTAGTAGCAGCAGCAGCTTTTGGCCCTAGTTCAAGAAAGCATTTAAGTATGCACTAAACTTTATCTCACTCTGAAGTCAGTGGTTGAATGTACATAAGTAAGGATGTGTTCAGGCTTTCTGCAGAATTGGAAATGGCAGCAGTGGAGATGAAAATAATTGTCAGTTGAAATCCTGCTGACTGTTTCCATCTCTCTCCTCCTTTTTTTCTGGGGTGGTGAAGAACAACCAAATAATTCCTGACTGATGGATTTTAGATCCTCCCATCCATCCAGAAACACTTGTTTGGGGTTGTTTCCTCCATGCATGTTGGACAGCTGTTGTTCCACATAAAACTGTACAACATAGCAATTTGGTTTTGGGGTTTTCAGTGCAGCTATTAATGTGAACACAAATTAGCATTTCCATTGAATAACTTCTGTTCCACCACTATTACAGAATTTCTTCTTTTCCTTATTATATCACAAGCTTCTGGTAAGGATTAAGAATACTTAACCACAGAAATTAAGCTATGGTTATTGTCCAAATCATATAAGAGAATATTAATACCTACTGGGACACAGGCCCTCCTCTCCATTTTGTTGAAATTTCCCGTTCTGAGAACAGCAGCTCAGACTAATGAGTGGTAGAATTTGCAAAAATCTTCCATATTTCTTACTGATAATTGTTAATTACTTTCTAAGAACATTGAGTGGGAATTAGAATTTTAGAACAAAGCTAGGATTGAAGGCACAGCCTGTGCCCTTCCCATACTGTGCAAATACATCTTAAAATACTAATTTAGTTTCAAGCAGATCATTAATCAATGATTATAGCAAATAACGCAAACTAACAAAGTTATTTTTTGTTCTGAAGTGACAACACATGTTAAGACATTTGGAGACAGCAGTGCCAGGCTACAGAAGCCCTTAAAATAAAGGCCAAGTAGAAACACAACATTAAATAAACTGATGACTTGAAAAATATATTTGTTTCTGCAATGATATAGCATAGCCTTTTGCAAAAGATTTTTATACTTAGCTCCTATTACATTTATATTCATTTACAATTTTGAAGGCAGTAGATTGTAATGTGAATTCAATTCATTATTTTTCAACTTCACCCTACAGAAAGCAATTTACTTTAAAACGAAGAAAAATAATCACCAATAAACTAAAAATTAAAGTGGTGTCTAAAGAATTAAACTACTGTACTTATTTAAATAGAAATATTTATTTTCATAAATCTGAAACCATACAGTTGAATTTTTCACAATCTGGTTAGCTATGTGCTATAGATACTATTTTAATCTTTGATTTCACTACTTAATAAAGTAATAAATTGAAAGTCCCTATTGGAAAGATAAAGTAGCTAATTATCACTAGCACATTGAAGGATGAGCACCACATTGGGCATTGGGGCAATGCACACTGCTTAATGGTTTATTGCTTGATGGATCTGACCTTATACTAATATGAAAAGATCCTCCTGCAGTATTTGCACTTGACATCAGCAGAAAAAATGGAGACAACTCACCTACTGACAGCAGGCATAACCTCATTTCCCAATCTGAAATTAGGCCAGTGTACTAGGATTGGCATTATTTGGCTTCACGAGCCAATTACTACAGAGCAGATCTAAACATTCCACTTTTAACTGTCACACCCCTTTCCTTGCACAGAGCCAGCCTACCAATGCCCCCACAGAACTGCCTCCTTTTCCCTTCAACATGAAATGCACCTGCCACATAAAGACCAGTGACTTCATGGGATGGATCTCTCGTACTTTTGCTGACAGATCTAAATTTATCTCTTATGCTAAGTAATAAAGATATGTCACATACATCTAAGATACAGACAATGAGCTATGGTCTAGATCTTTGTATGGACCTAACGCCTACTGTGTTCACTGTGTGAGAGACAACAGCATTACTCATACTGAGTGCCCTCTATTGTTTGTAACAGCTTTTCAGTCTATAAGCACTAATAAGGACCTACCTTCATTGAGAAATACTGGGATGTAACAAGATCCTCAGGGTTTCCACTGACATCACATTCCTGCAAATAATCTTGTACCCACCCACACCCTGAGTTCCTGAGTGTGCAAGCCCACAAACTCGAAGAGAGGTCCTCAGATTTGCAGACTTTGAAAGAAAACCCCATTAAAATATACTGTTCAGCTGACAGACTCTGCCCTGTTCCTTGATTAAAACATCAATGCTCTCCTAACAGCTGCCTTTAAGAAGCTGGAATAGGATAGTTACTTAGAGAAATGAAGTGATTCAGCACTATGACTTGGCAGGCTGTAACTTCATGGGCCAGAGTCCTTGTTTTAGTAACTATTAAAATTTATAGAGAAATGAAATCTTTTTTACACTGCTGCTTTTTCAATAAAATGCTTTCACCTACTAGAAGAGTAGCACTTTCCTACTAAACAATGCTGAGTTTGCTCACATGTGAGAATTATATCAAACATGGGGGAAAATACTCTTTGGTGAAAGTAGGTTACACTTAGCTTGCATTTGAGCAAAACATACCAGTTTTTAATTTTCTGCTTTGGTAGAACATTTTTATTCATGGTAAATACACCACAAAATGCTGACCAAAAACAATGAACATACATATTATAAATGTGTAGAAAGGCCGAGCCTATCGCCGTGTTCACATAATTTGATTAAGAAGTGGAACAGTGTCTTTCTGGTGCTGGACCCACAGTATTTTTTGCACTAGGCTATAGAGCACAGCATGCTATGATTCAGTCTCTGTTTTGGCCAGCACTGAGCACAGTGCTAACTGAAGTGGTCTCCCACCAGGACCATGCTGTTTTCTCTCCAATACCATCAGGATGCTGCCCCTGGTGGAGTATCAGTGCCATAGAGGTGCCAATTAAATCAGTGTCAAGAGAGCCACGCAAGCCTCCTATGCAGCCGTAAAATTCTCACCAGTACACTCACTGTCTACTTGGGAGAATTAATAGTTCAAATTCCTAGTGAAGAAGAAATCAGTTTTACCCCTACTTTCCACTGGAATTCAGCTGCATCAACATAGATAGCTCGCATTGTAATGTGGCAGAAATCAGTGTGGAAATCATAAATCAAACTGTACAGCTATCCAGCTGCAAGCCCCAACTCCCCATATGCTGACTTCATCAGATAAGACCTGGCCTGAGCACACTAAGTGATAATTAAATGAAATCAGTGTTAAAAGTAATGACTAGAGATGACAAGATGAAAAGCCTTCCTACATGTTAAAACTGCTAACTCTTTAAAGCATTCACGAGTATGACCATTCTCCAGTGTACCCTTACCACTATGCCAAAATGATGTATTTAGAGTGGAATAATTAAAACAATAATTCCCAACAAAGTGGGAATTACAAGATAATTGACCATACTGAAGTATTAAGCAAACCACAGTAAAAGCCAAGGATGCTCAACGCTAAGGTCAATTACAGTATAATTATCTGAATGACATTATTGCTGCTATAAAGACTGTTGAAAGTATAAAAGAAACTATAAAAATGGATACAATATGCATCACAGGGAAACAACCTTGCAGTAATGTTGCTTTGTTGGCTGATGCCAGTGTTAAAGATGGAAGAACCAGCACTGGAGCTTGGACTCAGGCACTGCCCTAGGTTTGGGCTTGGAGCACTAGGCTGCCTAATACTCTAGGCTTAAATCAGAAGTGGAAAAAAAAAAAAATAAGGTTAAGACTTCTCACCTAAGGGTGAGATGAAGACTGTTCTGCATGAGGTGGGAGATGTCCCCCCAGAGAGGTGAGAGGCCAGGGCAGAGAAAGAAAAGGCAGTGCTAATACAGCCTAGAGAACATGTACTCAGGGAGGAAACTACAGCCAGGGGCTCCCACCAAGCAAGCCTAAGGGCTCTAAGGTATCATCACCTGTTTAAAAAATGAATTAATTTTCATACATCTGTATGCACAGATGCGTTACTTTGATTAAACTTGGGATGACAGTGTGAAATGCTGTGGGTTGATCTACAGGATACCATAACAGAGCATTAGCATAGTGACTCTGCTTCCTGAAGTCACCCATGCTTACACAGCCCTTTTGTTGCTGGCGTTATGTTATGTTATGGTATTATTAATTTATTTATTATTATTATTAAATTACGATTATTGTTATTACTACATCCCAGTATCTGCATGGATAGACATAGATTTTGTCCTCTTCGCTTTAATTTTTTAAGCACATACTCTTTGCAGCCCTTAGGCAAGCACATTTTCTTTACCATACCCTTACCTTAAGGTTTACATAGTGGGTCATGATCAGGCTTATCAGTCAGGCAGTAAAACTTCAACCACATCTCTTCCAAAATGATTCACCAGAGGAGGCTGGTAGTCAAGTGTTGATCCCACATGTATCATTCAATGGTCATAGCGGACTTATTCAGTACTTTCACATCCCACTTTTCCAAAATCTACTCACCCAAACTAAAACTTAACTTCCACTCAGCCTTACCATGATTTTTTTTATTGTTGTTGTATTCACTGCCTTTTCCCTATGGCTGCATTTTCAGATAGTAGAAAAAGCTTCAGTAATTGTCAGTGAAAAATGCAACTAACTAGCTAGGAAAGATACAGAACAAATCCAATTTTAACATCACATGACCCAGTCTGAGCTAACTACCTTGAGTTTTGTAATCAAGCATGTGATAATTATTTTTAATACAAACTATGATTAAAATGCAAACTTTGAAGTTTTATATAGCATTTTTAACCACTAATTAACTTCACTAATTGCAAAATTAATGAAGTTAATTAGAGGATAAGAGTGCCATAAAAAAACATCAAAGTCTATATGTGCAGTGCTGCCTGCAAGAGCAACTAGAAGGCCATAATAAAAAAGTCCAGAATAAAGAGAACACGCAAGGTCAGCAGTCTTCAAAATCCAAGTGTTCTCCTAAGTGCTACATCAAGAGAAATAGAGATATATATGTGTGTATTATGTATAGGTGTGTGAAGCTTAATAAAAAATGCCCTCGTGCTCTGCTTACCATTGGTGCTACCACTGGAGTATTTAATCTGAGCTAATTAAAAGCATCAAAGTCTAGATGCTATGAAATGGGTGATAAAATGAAGCAATAAACTACTATGGTTGCACACATTAATTCCAGTTGTATTTTAACATATACTTAACAATTTGCTGGAAAAGCTAAGAGCGCCACATAGCAACAGTTGAAGATAACCTAGCAATTTTGATGTATAATCCTGTCAGCGTGTGATGATGCTTCTCTGGCCCCTCCTGGTGTACAGGTTCATGCTGGTGACAAGAAAAGTAGATGTTTAAAGCAATGGTGAGGTCTGCTGGCTAGTCTTTCACAGATGGATTTTTGCAATAAATCCTTTAAAATACAGCTTCTCCACTAATCACTGGCTGAAGGATGTAACACACATCACTACTAATCACTACTTGACACTGTTAGGGTCAGGAGGATGGGGAGAACTAATGCAGCTTTAGGAGTGAAGCAGCAGAACACAGATGAAAGTGAAAAAAGGAAGGCTGGGTTTAGGTTAAAGTTTATCGTAGCACAGGCACATGAAGATAGTGAAATCAAATGTGCCAAGAGTAACAAGTACCCTTTGGTAAGCAGAACAGTTTGAACACAGGACCTGGTTTCAGCAGTGAACAAAAGAAAAAGAAGCAGATAGCAGGAAAAAGAGTTAAACACTTCTGATAGGTTTACAGAAGCCTCAAAGTTCACAAATTACATTTACTAGGAAGTATGTTTTCATCCACACTTTTTTACTTGCTAACATTGAATTTAATTGACAGTAAGACAACCTGGGCACTGTCAAACATCCTCCCCCACTCAAGCTATAGAGCAATTCACTTTATCCATTCTCTCCATTCACCACCCTGTGAATCTATCTCCTCCCTTGACCAGACCCCAAAATAAGAATACATGATTCAGAACACAGAAGAGTAGGTAATTTGGATGGAGTGAAAAGATTTCCAAGAAGGTGTTAAGACAGATATTGCAACTGGTATAGACAACAGAGTAGGTGAGCCCCAGGGCATATTCCAGCAAAGGAATACCAATCCTAATGATCCCAGAAAGGAGAAGCATTCCAACAACACAAGCCTAGATATGCTACCAGAGAAAAATATCCTGCTCGCATTTTAGAAAGTAAGTGTGAAAATCCAAGACACGCTTGCATGTTGGTCATCAAAGACTGCAAGACTCTAAATGTTACTTCAGCCAAAATCAGAGCCACTTAAAGGGAAGGGTCTAAGGTCATCAAGTTACAGAAATTCAGAAAACTTCAGGGTAAATATCTTTGGAAACCTGAGAAACTGAGCAGTGCTAAGGAAATGTGAAACTATAGTATTCCTTTCTCAAATATTTATTTGGGGTTCCAGTTACTGGTATTTCATGCTATTTCCTTCAGCAGAGACCTTAAACAATTTGAGCAGTTCTAACAAAAACACAGAGAATAGAAAGTACAGACAGTTAACTATGGAGAAAAAGCAAGGGAAAGCATGTAATCACAGAGCAGGAGAAAAAGCTCAACTAGATGGAGCATTCAATACAGCAATTTAATTGTGGGCTCACGACCATGAAAGAGAGAGAGGAGAATAACCACTGGCCTGCATTACAGGTTTTGAGGAACTGAGATGCTATGAGGCAAGGAAAAGCAGCAGCACATCATGAGTGTTCTTTAAAAGCCAATGATGGACATGCATAAACATTCCCAACATCCAATATATCTCCAGGATTTCAACACTAATTATGTTTTCACAGCAACTGCATTTAAACAGAACACACAAGGATACTTGGTTAGTTTTCAGAATTCTAAAAAAACACTACAGAGAGAATGTTTTATGATAGCCTTTAAAGGCTTGTGTCAGTATGCTTTACACTCTGTTCCTGCAAGAATAAGGAAATCCCTCTGAAGAATAACTGGGTTTCGCTCAGAGTGCTCTTTTCAGACCAAGCACTGTAGTAGAACTGTTATCCTTCCACTTTGCAAAGTGATTAAAATGGACTGTAAGGCACAGAGCCAAGATGAATGCAAACACTTTCCTACAGCGTCTCAAGGCACAAGGGTTATAAAAATCCCTTCAGTACTGGCAACCAAAGTTAGGAGGTAAAAAATACACACATCTACACCCCCTATATTTTTCATGCAGCAATGATCAGGCTTTAAGTGTTGTCTTCTCCAGGGATATTTAAGTGGATTCAGTTTTCATGTGATAGGTCCTAACAACTTTCTCCTGGGATTTACATTTCCTATCTATTCTCCATTTTGAACAGAAGGACCTAATCCGGTGCTAATGAGCCTCTTTTTTGTTCCTTTAAAACCACAGAGATCACATCTGAAGGCAGTCCCACAAGACACCCAATTTAGCTTCCCTCCATCAGGTACTGTGCCCCAGTATCCTACATTTTCAGTTGTGGTTATATCTAACGAAAGCCTATATTCATGGCAAAAGCAGCAGTTCTGAGTTTTCACATTTCTGCTCCTTTCCAATCTATCCATATGTATCAACCCTCCAGGGAAAATACTTTCATTTTCTTCCCTTCTGCTTGTTCGTCTCTAAAGGATTTTATAGTTGTTTTGCTGCAGAGATGACCCAGGAGATGATAAGAAGACAAAGCAAATTATTGTTTTAACTGAATAATTCACGAATAGAGCTGATGATCTCTTTCTACATGTTCTGACTAGTTATCTCCCTTATCCCTATTTTTAATCCTATTTATTCCTGACTTGATCAGTAGAAAAGTGATGGGGAAAAAAGCAGCCTTCAAAATGCTACAATGATTACAAAAAACACCCCAAAATTCAATAGAAACACTAATTCCACATCCTGACTGCTTCTGTAAGCAGAAACACATTCACATGCTTTTCTCAGGTATTAAACAAGAGACTAGCAATTTGGTCCTCTCTTCTCCATCAGATTTTTTGTGACTTCTGAAGATTTGATTGATTTTCTGCTTTTTCAGTACCCTACATAATTTAGGAACCACAGCTACTTATAAGTGTCCACTGAAAACAGAATTTCATTATCCAGCAAAACCCTAAATTGGGCAGGTGAATAAAACATAACTGAGTGCTATTAAATGTTTGCAGATTCCAGGTCATGCTGATTCTGAAACAAAACATTCTATTAACCATCTATTAAAACTATATTCCATAAAAAAATATTTGATGCTACTATTCTCCTCTCTGCCCAAATAATATCCTAGCCCATTATATCTGTCTCACTTCATCTACCCTCACTTACTTGTGTTCCCAAGACCCTTGTTCAGGAAATTGTCCCATTTCCTATTCAGGAAAGCACTTGAGCAGATGTCAGATTTGAGGCACACACTTTGATCTTATGGAAGTCACAAAGCAGAAGAAGAAATCAGAGGAATGTACGTATGTGCTGAACTTTAGATGCTTACTGTGCACTACTCTGAATCTGGACTTCAGCCTGCTGCAAAAATAATGGTCCTCAGTTTCACTCCTCAAATCAAGGGCTCTGCTAAGTGGATGGAGGAGTGGTGGGAACACAGATTCTGCAGTCAGCCTTAAAGCAGTTACATTAGTATATAACAGCAATCCTAAGTATAACACCTCCTTTTGAAGATCGAAAAAATAAAACACATGGTCCTTTCTGACAGATTTTTAGACGTGTTACAACTCATGAACATCATAGAGCTTTGCCAAGAGAAGCAGCAGTAGCTTTTACTTCTCTGGGCCTTCCATTATTTATATTAGATAGGTCACACTGTTAATGTTTAAAATGTTAAAAGCACAATCAAATACTGACTTCAGGCTAGCTGGAAATGTTTTGATGTTAGCAATGAGTAGCCAATACATTTTTAATTCAGGTTAGAGAAAAGAAAAAGCAAAAATCCCCCTCTTGTACTCCTCCTGCACTCTGCCAAGTAGTTAAATGTGATTAACTTGGCAAGCATTCACATGACCTTCTATTCTATTCAAATTAGTTATTTTAGGTAATTTCTGAAGACTCTTGTCTCTCATTTAAGTATTTCATAATATGATCCACTTGTTTTTAAGGGAAGACTACAATAATATCCCTAAAACAGCATTCTGGCAAATGGTCCTGAATTATGTAATTCACTAGGTTCAACTCTACTGTTATGATAATTTTCAAGAAAGACAGATATAATACATTATTATTACAGCTACAAAATCCTGAATTTAATTTTCCTTTGCTAAATTACTAACACTCTAATGCTGAAACTGATCTGTTTCATAAACCTCATGTGAAAGGTTTTTTAAATACCATACATGCTCAGGCTCTTTATTTTGAATAGTTTAGAAATGAGCTCGTAGAAACAGTGGACTAAAAAAAAAAAAAGTCTTATGTTCTCTAATCTAGAATTAAGTATGTTAAAGAACACCAAACATGTTTCTAAGCAATACCTATGGTGTGGGTTTAGACCTGCAATGACCTGATATTTCATCAAGGTTCCAGGAAACCATTTTAAAAATTTATTTATAAAACAAAATGAAAGATGTTTATTTCCATGTGGGATGCCTCTAGAGAAGCTGGCAAGTAACAAGTTTATTAAAATGACAAGTTCAAGGTACTTTTCTTGTTGACTGTAAATAATCTCCCTGTGAGCCAATTAAGAGTGTAGAGATCAAAGGCGCAAGAAGCACTGTAAAAGCTGGAATTACAGGGTTAAGGGAAAACCTCCACAGGCTCCTTCAATACATATAATTTCCTCTAGGCACCCACTGACTGGGTGAAACAGTGCAGACAAACATTTTTTTACTTGCTTTGGATTACAGCAAAAACCAACACCCACACTTTAAAGGACACCTAAATAGGCAGCTTGAACTTATGCACAGTCAGGAATGAATTTAGTTGTAAAGACTGATCCAGGTGAGAAGGCTAAAAGGGAGCTAGGATGAATACACAGAATGACATAAAATAGGCTTCTCTATTGGAAGTTATTAAATCTTAAATTACAACATTGGCATGTTGTAATATGGCATTTCTTTGCCATAACAGCTTGCCAAGATCATTCCTTTTCAAGGCACTAGTCAGAATAGCTAGCAAAGTGTTTCCTAATGCAAAGATCATCTCTGCACACATCATCTTCAAATTTGAAGAGTGAGTGGGGCTTTACATTGAGCAGACAGAGCACTGCCAGCATGTCTTTAGCCAGAACTTAAGAGGCTGAGTTGGAAGTCACACCACTGTTTACTGACCTGTATCTGAGCTGCTGGAGTATCCTTGCACTGCTACCTTGCTTACTCTCAGTAATGAGCTAAATCCCATTTTAAGATGGAAAATCTCAAATTTTAAAGTGGGTCTTCACTGCTGTTTCCTGCTAACACAGGGAGAGATTCTGAACCTGTTCAGTCAGACCCCCTTTGTTTCACTGCCTTTCTTTGCCCCTTTTATATAACAGGGTAAGAGTGTAGGACAAGCTTTCATTACTTGTGACAGAAAAGCCCACCAGAATGCTTACTGTGCATAGCCTTTAGTTCTGACAGTAAATGCAAATTTTCATTTAAAGACACCTAGAGCACCAGATGGAGCCCTTACAGTAAGAAAGCGAAACAAACTCTTATACAGCAGACACAATTGTATCCAAAGCTCTAGTCCACAGATGGAAATCCTTCTTCCCTGCCTGTGTGCTCTCCCCACTGGGCACTTTCACTACTGACAAAAATCACATTCCCACATCCACCTCTAGGGCTGCTCCCCCTCCGCAGCCTTACAGGAAGTCTGGAAGAGTCCTCCAGCTGTGCAACAAACCTTGCTGAGCACCTTGTTAAACAGTCAGTGGAGTACTGTGCACAAAATCCCTATCTGCAGCTGGACAATCTTGCTCCACGTACAGGAAGTGGCAGAGACTTGCCTGTGTGGCCCTGGGCTGAGGAACAGTTCAGGCACAGAGCTGGAATGTCTAGAGTTAACCCTCCTCCATCCTAAAATGGGCTAACATTAACCCCAGGGCTACAGCACTGTGCTTTGTGGCATAGGGTATATATGCTCTGTGACAGCTGTGAGCAATAGAATCAAACACAAACTTCCCTTGCCATGACCCTCCCAACAGTGCAGTGGCTTCTGCTGATTCTGCTACATATCACAGAATCACAGAATATGCTGAGTTGAAAAGCACCCACAAGGATCATCAGGTCCAACTTCTGGCCCTGCACAGCACCATCCCCAAGAGTCATGTGCTTGAGAGCATTGTCCAAACGCTTCTTGAGCTCTGTCAGGCTGGTGCTGTCAGACTTTCCTAGCAAACTGTTCTGGTGCCAAACCCACTGGCAGAAGAACCTCTTTCCAACAGCCAAAAGTCACAACTTCAGGCCATTCCCTCAGGTCCTGTCACTGGTCACCACAGAGCAGAGATCAGTGCCTGCCCCTCCTCTTCCCCTCACAGGGAAGTTGTAACTGCAGTGAGGTCTGTCCTCAGTCTCCTCCAGGCTGAACAGACCAAGTCACCTCATCCTCACACAGCTTCCCCTCAAAGGCCCTTCACCATCCTCACTGGCGTCTTTTAAATGCTCTCTTAGAAGTTTAATGTCTTATATGGTGATACCCAGACCAGCCCCCAGCACTGGAGGTGAGGCTGCCCCAGCTCACAGCAGAGCAGGACAATCCCCTCCCTTGTCCAGCTGTGATGCTGTCCCTGATGTCCCCAGGACAGGGTTGTCCCTCCTGGCTGCCAGGGCACAATGACTCAGGTTCAACCTGCCACTGACCAGAACCCTCAGAACCCTTTCCATGGATCTGCTCTCCAGCATCCCATTCTCCAGGCTGTCCACACATCCAGGGTTGCCTCATCCCTGATGCAGAATCCAGCACTTTGCCCTCTTGAACTTCATATGGTTGGTGATTGCCCAGACCCCTGATTTGTCAGGGTCTCTCTGCAGAACCTCCCTCCCCTCGAAGAGTCAACAGCTCCTCACGGTTTTGTATCATCTGCAGAATTGCTCAGTATCCCTTCCAGTCCTGTGTCCAACAACCTGGTGTGGAAGGAGACACACAAACACAGAAGCAATGAAATCGAGCCTGAAGGAAGGATGAAAATTCAACCATAACTTGTCCTCTGCAAAAACATGCAGAGGCAGTCAAATGAAACTGGAAGTAGCTCAAAAGGACTGAGTGGTCAAACAAGAAGCATGCATGTACTTGCTAATAATGGGACTAAAACCCACTGCAAAGTTTCAAAAGGAAGAATTAGGTACAGACGGATCACAAAGTAACACTGATGCTTCAGCTAAAGTCTAAGAGTGGGGAAGATGGAAAATGTTTATATTTTGGAAATGTAGGTTTAGTAGTCTGCTTTTTGGTCTGATCTCATGAAGTCAATTAAGCCTCTTCATGCCTCAGTTCTTTATCTATAAAAACAGGATAATTTCAGAAGTCTAGAGAGCGTTTCTTTCCTTTACAGGGCTGTTGTGAGGATTCATGGATTGAAGATTTGGAGGTACTCTGGTATCGCCAAAATGGATCTATTACATATGCTAGCCTGAAATTTAAAAATGAGGAAGGAATAATCAGTATTCCTTGTGTCAGTAAAAACACAAGTAGAAGATTAGAGCAATCCAATTACTGCAACAGAGCACCTGTACTAACTCTATAAACTATACAAACATAGAACTTTAGCCAATTCATAGTTTGCATAAATCTGTATGAGGCAAACATGAGAAATGTAAAAGAGGAAACATTTCCGGATTGTATGTAAAACTCATGATCCAAACTGTGAGAACCTAAAGCCACTAAATCTGAGATGCAACTAAATACACTGAACAAAGTTCCAGGAAGAAGATGCTACTGGTGGTTAACACTGTTGTTTTTTGAATTACCCATGGGTAACAGAATTAATCAGGAAATGTGCTATCTGCAAGTTTGTCTTTGAAATTATTTTTTCTCAAATTAACATTATGTATTCAAGATGTGTACAAAGTCAAGCCTGCAGCTGCCTAATAAACTCAAACCTGTACTTCAGAAAGCGTAAGACCTCAAAGACAGCCAGATGTCACATGAACCTCCCTGATTTCTGCAGAAATGCAGAGCCAGTCTTTCCATCATCACTTCTTTTACTATAACAAAACAGGTACAGTGTCTTTTATTGCTTTTTGCTATGCAGTGTTTGCACTTAAAGCACTACAAAAGTATGAAAAGCAAACACAGTCTGTGCTTATCTGATTACAATCCAATACAAATTATATGCAAAATAGGTGCAGCCTGCTGGTCCAAAGCAAGCCACCAGTAAAGACCTTCTGTGGCTGAAGGATGTGCAACACTGATTTTAGGGCTTCATCTATCTGCTCTACTGTTACGTCAGTCTTATTTTGCTGTTTCCTGTCACTGAATGTTCCTTCACATATCCACTCTTATTCCTAACTGGCTATCTTAGAACTCCAGTTGCATACTATCAGACACCAGACAGTGCAAAAAAGTGTTGCCCCAAAATGCATTATCACTTTGTGACTTGAGTAAATCCAGTTCAATCTCAGCCTACGTAGTACATCAGTTCTCTCCTTCCTTGCATCACTCGAAACTACTGTTACTTCAATACAAATTCATCCCAGAAGCACTTTCCTGCTTCCTGGTCTCAGCTGCCTGACACAAACTAAATTTGGGGCCCTTCTTACAGATCTGAAGGCAAAGCAGATTACCCTAATGAGCTAACTCAATGTAACTAAGTACAGGGGAAAGTACATTTCACATGAAAACACAAAACTATTCATGCCTATCTAAAAAGTAAGGCAATGCCACAGAACATTCACAAGTTGGTTTTTTTGAAATCTTACATATTTTAGGTGATCCAAATGCTGTTCAAACATGATTATGGAATGTATTTGTTTTAATTGGGTTTTAAGTCCCTGCATTTCAAAAAGTACACACTTTACCTTCAATCAAGGTTGAAATTTGCTATCATAATACCTGTAGATCCCTTTAGAATTGTTATGAATATTTCCCAAAAAGAAAAGAACTGGGAATTCATTGTGCACAAACTGATATGCATAGTAACACTGCTCCTAGTATGTTTGCTAGAAATAGCTTGGTATTTCTACCCTTTGTTTTGATATTTGTATGAATAATAACAAATTCAGGTCTGATCTCACAGTATTTAACATCTGGGCAAAACACTTCTTGCTGATGTCAACAGGGCTATGGTTTCACACAACAAACATCCTGCATGTTACAAGAAACTTTAGCAGTGACAGCAGTAAAAGGCAATTTCTTCCTGAACCCTTCTTTGCTTCCTTTCTTATCGCAATGAGAGCAGGAACAATATGGGAACCATAACAAAGGGGAATAATGAAAACACTCACAGATGATTACTCAAAACGGGTCCATAAATACCATGATTATCTGGGTACTGTGTTGTTTGATCTTAGGACAGCTTGAAGATCCATGAAGACAGGTGAGAAAAAATACCTGCATATCATAACTCTGGTACCCTAAAACCCTATGGCTACCTCAGATACCATCAGGTGCACGTGTTACAGCAGAGGTGAGGAATACCTCTGTATGCCTTCAGACAGCAACACTGAACAGTGCCTTCTTCATTCACTGCAGCTGCAAGCTTTATTTGCCACTTTCCAGCTGATCTGCACAACACCCTGAAGTTGATTGCTACAAGACAACTACAGTCAGAATAACAAACACAAAGCATCTCTCCTGCTGAGTGGCAAGACCTTCCAGATGATACACTAACCTCCTCCACAGCCATCCAGAAAAACTGTATTTGACAACATATTAGATGCATTAAGTGTCCCAAGCACACAGTACTCAGGCACAAAACTCAAGTTCTGGAGATGGCTAGAGTAAACTTGCAGCTCCCCCAGAGCCGAAACTACTTTTCCAGCAAAGATATCCTAATGGGATGCTATTCTCTGCCATTCCTCAAGAAAGACTTGAACAGAAGGATAGACAGGAAGAAAACTATAAGTCAGAGGTAAAAAGTTTAGTCTCTGGGACCCAAAAACCACAAGATTAGGTATCTCAGACGCATTTTTTTAAATGCTTCCTTTCTGTCTCCTTCTTCTCTTCCTGAAGGACTAAATGTAAAATGAAATTGTCTTACAGAAGGACAGCTGCTTCCCCCCGTGCTCAATCATTCCAGTCACACTATGCTGTCCAGTAACCTGCATTGATAATTCCTCATGAATAAAATGCCAACATTATCATCCACAGTTATGTTGTTGACATGTGTTTGCTATTTCACTAAAAATACCATTGATTTTCTGGCTTCACAACAGCTGAGCTACTCCCCATTTGAATATACAAAAGAGTATTTTGTTTAAACCAAATTAAAAGCGTTCCAGTAAATGACTTCAATTTTGCTGGCTATACTGCTTAGTGTATACTGTTCTATTTAAGCCTCTCTTTTCTCATCTCTAGTTCTTCTACACCCCCATCCTTCTCTCTCTTTTTTTCCCTTCCCTTCCCTTATACTTAATCCTTTCATTTCAGGAACTGGATTTGCCCAGCAAGACATTCACAGTCAGAGAGAGCTTCAAAAACAGAGTGCCAAGGAGTTAAGGCAATGGTGAAATTGCCTCTGCTCTGTTTTCATTCACCTGTTTGCCAAAACATATTTAGCAGTAAGGAAAGAAAGGGAAAAGGGAGGGGAAAGCACATAAATACTGAATACACCTTCCTTTACCCACCCAGACAAGTGCCGACATTCCCCATTTAAGCTGGAATGAAAACCACCATTTCTGCCAAGCCCTCCTGGCATCTCACCACTTTATTTGTTCCCATTTGTATCTAATGCTTTTGTCAACAGTTCAACAAAAGTCAAAGCAAACAACCCACTACAAACACTGAGGGTAACAGCAACAAGCATGAATCCTTCACAATTATCCAGCCCAGCTGCTCAGTGCCTGTCCAGGCTGCTTTCATTTACAACAGTGTCAACAAAAGGCTGAAACCCAATAACTAGGTGGGTCAATACTACCACTGTAAAGCCTCCAGAGAAGAAAATGCTGTTCTGCTGCTTAACTGCTTCAGCAAACACACAGAATAATTCAGTTAGATAGACAAGTCCTTGCCTAATAATTTGTTGTGTGAATTATTCAAGGCTTTCCCTTCAAATAGCTAAACGATGGCTCAAATATTTCCAAGGAACCACCAGATGTCCTACAGGAGAAAAGGGAACATAAGGTACATTCTGATGCAAGAGAGGGCAATGTTAACCTGTGATCTTGAATAGGATTAATGTTTAGAGTATCGACGCCTTCTCACACCTTGCTTCTGGTATAAAGAGCAGACAGCTTTTAATATGTAAGTGTTAGGCATGCAGAGATTTACTAGCTGCTTGATCTCTACACAGAATAATTAAGGCTGCATACAATTTTCTTCCTTTTTTTCATGCAAATTGTGAAAGTTCTCTCCAGAGAATATGTAAAGTGTAGGTAAAAATAAGCACAGTAGTTAGACAGGTGGATGCAGAGAGGAAACATGCATTTTTTCCCACGTACTTCTTTTCCTCCACTGCCCCCCATGTTCATTTGACACAAGCCAAATGCTCATTCACCTTCCCCCAGAGGTTTCACATAGGTTCATGTTTACAGTTTCAAAGAGCAGGACAAAACAGTCTTACTGCATAGAACCCAATGCTAAGCATTACATATTTTACTTGAATTGCCATTTTAGTATGGGAAACCTCCAGATGTCTGCTTCCCTGATTTTGCTGGCTTTTGTCACAATTGTTCCATCACATTAACATATTATTTTTAAACTTTTAGCAAACTTTAAGAAAATGGACAAATTAGGTAACAAATGGTGCTTGTTTTAATTTAATCTCATTACTGGCAAGAACAACCCTGGATATGAGCAAATGTTTTTCCTAGGACCAGTTTACATATACATCACAGTGCAGTGTTGGACGGGTATGTATCTTGAGCCAGAATACAATATCAAATACACTTATGAATATTTTATTTTTGACATCTACAGTAACAGTTGCACACGCTGAGTAACTAGTATTCCAAAGAGGATTCCTGGCAGTTTTAAGACTTAGAAAAGGAGTAAGAGAAATTCTCTCTGTGTGTTAAATCAAAGAACATATTCTTGTTTTTATAATTAGAATCTTCAACATATTTTGTTTGCAAAACATGCGGCTTTGCAGTGATTGCACTGTAGCAGTCTGGTGTTGTGTGTTGTCAACATGAGAGACTTCTATCAAATGAAAGTTTTCTTCCTCTTTCTGTCCAAAACAATCATGAAACATTTGTCTACTAAATAGCAGCAGCTCCATCACGCTATGATCACCATAGCTGTTAGTACCCAATACAGCCCTACATTACTTGGTGGGAAACTTCTGTTAGATTTACTATTAAAAATCAGGTTATTGCTATTTGCAACAGCAAGTTTGTTTATTAGTATTAGCAGGACTGTTACAGTCATTTGCAGGATTTGTAAAATTGCTTAAGGTCCACGGAGAGCAAAGACATAGAAGAGAGGTAGTGTACAACAGGAAGCACCTGGTATCAAGAGTTGCAACTTGCGCAGATTAAATGGGAAAAACCTCTGATGCTAAATACACTAGAAAAGGTCTGATGCTAGATGCCCCGAAAGAATAGGGAAGAGAGGTAATTTGAGAATTTTGGATAGTGTCTCATCTTCCTCATCCAGCAAACAGGAAGAAGTGTTGGAAAATGGTACCCCCAACCTTTGCCACAGCTGAAGGTAAGTAACACTGTTACCTAGAAAACCTTCATAAAACACACCAAAATCCTACAGGTCTGGTAAAGAACTTTACTGCTTTCAAACACCTGCAGTGTGATATAAAGCTTTTAGGCTACCTAGATGGTGAGCACACACTGCTTTTTCTAAGGGCAACAAACTGACCCTGGACAAGATGCCTTTATGCTTAAGGTAGGGTGCCTTTGCTACTCTCATGCCAATTATGCATGCTGACATGGCACTCAGAAAAATACTGTACTGCAAGGGAATGGCAAAAAAAGGTTTCTCAAACCCCATAAAGCTCACTGTAATTGATTTCAAAGAGATTATTTTTAAATTATGGAGACACTGAATTCTTCTCATAAACTGCAGCATGGGATAGCAAGGCTTATTACAACATAGTAGTTGGAAGTCATGGCACAAAACTTTTCTCAAAGCAGGGAAGAAAAGTAAAACATTAATTTCTTCCAGGAATAAAATTAATTGCAGTCTGATATTTTTAAAAGAAATGGAGAGTTGAGGCAGAAGTATAGCATCGACAGATATGGCTTCAACAAATATATAAGTACACAAACTACAAGCCAGATACAATGATTTTCTAATGCCTGGTCACAGAAGATCACAAGGCAAAGCCCTGTGTTATTTAGGTCAGCACTGGCTTTTCAACTCAATACAACCAGCGATTTCTATACAGTCTGTCCACTTTGTTAATATAATAAAAAGAGCAAAGGACTCAGGAATACACTGCTGTAGCTGAAGAGTTTTATGTTGTCCGTAGTCTGTACCAAACACAAACCACACACAACTGCAGAAAACCTTTCTGGGGTTTGCTGTAATTGGAAACACCTCTCCTGGCCTTTTTTCCATATTTCTGTACTGCACCTCCGCAGAACATGCCAGTCAGACAAAGCAGGACCCAGCCAGCAAAAACAGTGTTATTGTTTACTTTGATTTGTCAGGATTAATATAGCAAAGAAAATACTGTATGCCCTCTTTCAAACAATACAGTGGCTTGAAATTTGCCAGCTTCTCTGTATGGGGCATCTATGATAGATGGCTCACCCAGCTAATGGAAAAAAGAACAGCCCATGTTGAATCTTTCCCTTCTCCCACCCCACTTACTCATAAGTATGCATTAAGAACACTCCCACAGCTGCATTCATTGCCTCTTGAGTGGCAGAAAAAAAGAGATGCAGCTGTGCCTATTAACATACGTATGCAAACAAGTAGCACTGGACTGACTGCTGTATCTCACTTAAAAGCTCCTCGGTACTTTGATAAGTTTGCAGATCAAAAAGAAGTGATACAGAATAATCTGCTGTCCTTTTAATGCAATTAGCAGATTAAAGTGGCATTTCACTTCCAATACTTCATTAAAACACTGATTGCATCCAGCAATTGCTGATGATACAACATTCACAGTGTTCTCCCTGCATTTCTTCCTGAGACTTGGGGTAGAGGTGGGGCAGTCAGCACCAGCAGCCAGCACAGCTTCTGGAACCAGACATGAAACCTTCACCCTAGTGCACCACAGCAGGGGTGAGGATGGCAGAAAGCAAGGGAAGAGAATGCCCAGTGCCTTCCAGGGAACTGAGAGGAAGTCAGCAACCCCTGAGCAACTGCTGCCCAGAATTCCTTCAGAAGGCAACAGAAAACACCATCCCCAGGATTTGCATCTCTTAAGCAAGGTTGTGGCTGGGCCTCTTGCTGGGTCAGCTGTCACACTGCTGACTTTTGCTACATGTCTCCATTTTACAACTTATGTGAGACTCTCTACCCCTCAACTTCTATTTGTTCTACAGTCTTGTGAGAGTGAAGCAGGTGAGTGGCAAGTCCAGTAAAAATGCTGTGTGGACACAAGAGCTTATTTCAATTTTCCTCTTAGATTGTTTTTTCATGTAAGACCAACAAACCAAACTAAATGTCAGCTAAGGAAAAGAAAATACTTTAAAAATTTCTTCCCCCCAGGCACCCAAAAGCAAGTTAACAGCATCCCAACAAAAGTGACATCAAGCTGAATTCCTTCAATCCCTTCACTGTGGGAAGCACTGCTGTGGAAGGAGTTGGCTTCACCCCCTCCGCCAGAAGCTTGGGGCATCCCTGGGGTATCCTCCAGCTCTGGCCCTGTTGCAACCATCCAGCACAGCTCCACTGGTGCCAAGGAAAGAACAAACTTAAAAAAGATTAATTCACAGATGTTCATGCATTTCATACACAGGGTGCCCTGTGGTCTGTTGCCAGGGCAACAGGAGACCACCAGCGCGCGCTTTATTGGCTTTATGAAGTGCGTCTCCGGGGCTATAGTCCGAGAAATGCTGCATGATAATCTTCAGGCTTTTCAGAAGCCTCTTTTTGTGTTTATCTACATTTAACCCTCTGAGAGTCATTAAGAGCACCACTATGTCTGGCGTGACAAGGAATGTGGAGACAGGATGTGAGGAGACAAACACATGGCCTCTGTTTCCAGCCTAGAGACCCTGGAAAGCACGTCCTCAGTACCTGCTCCCACCTGCCCTGCACTGAAGTTTACACCCACAGCCTGCAGGTAAGATGGCAGGTAAGCTGTTGTAGGGCAGACCTCAGTACAACCATGTCTGGGGACAAAACTGACATCAGAAAGTGCAAATGCAATGAAAGTGTCACACTAGACTAACAGGCTAATGATGGCGAGCATGTCTTCTCAGTAAGAAGATTAAAAAGAATCAAGAGCGTTCCACCAAGTTTCTAGACACATGATGTGAAAAACCACACTTTTATTTGGAACCCAAATACATGACACCAGCAAATCACCCATGCCAAAACCTTTACCAAAATTTATAAATTCTCATAGAGAACTTTCCTTCTTCTCCTCACTCCAGGCTAGCATCAGGCTTCTCCCCTAGCTGTCCTCTCACCAGCCAAGGAAGGGCTGCAGACGGGAGGGCAGGAGGGAACAGGGGTTAAAATCACAAATGACACAACACCCTGAGCAGCAGCAGCTGCCACTGACATCAAGCACTAATCCAGCAGGGGAAGAGAGGGAGAAAGCAAGGGTGGCAGAAGGGATCAGCAGAAGAAACCACTTGCATTCAGACTTGCAGGAGAAAGAGCATGTGGAGACAATAATTTCCTGGGAAAAGCTAAAGCCTAACGAGAATTTACTCTGCCTCCTTTATTCAGACAACCAATTCCTTTGTGGCATGGGCTCCCTGACTGACAGGAACCCAGGGCTCTTTAATAGGATTTCCATATTATTTCCAACACCTGCCTATAAGTTATTTGTTTACATAGAAGAAGGCGAGATTCTCAAATCAGGCATCTGCTTCTGGTTCAGGCATATTTTAAGAAACCATGTAGAAAGAAGCTTTGTTGCTATGGAGACATTTTTATTTTCTTCCCTTAGTTGGATGAAAAACACTAGCATTTCCAATTTTTTGTTCTTCAAACGGCCAAATGTTGCTTAAGAAAAGACAAAACTTTTCAAACTGCTATGCAGAATAGGCTAATCAAGCTTTAGATATTTAATTAATTATGCAACTCAATTAGAGCCGTACCAAAAAGAGGCAGGAAACAGCACAACTTTTCTGCAAACTTCCCTCAATGGCCAATTCCTGCTGGTTAGTCTAATTGCCTCTTCCCTCAAAGCACAGCTAAAAGTTTTTAATTTCATGTTTTTGTAATTCATGTAATTCAATGTTGCACTCAACAATCTTGCATAACAACTTGCATATCAGTCAGACTACCATTTCTCTAAAATTGTTCTAAAATCAACCTAATCATCTTGGACTAGGAATGTGCTCCTTTCCCAGTGCTAGAAAAGAGACAAGAAGAGCAATAAAAATACAAATATACTATTAGCATTCAGGGACTTCACCCATATGACAGAAACTTCCAGTGTATGTCATACATGTCACTGAATCCAGAAGGTGCATTCCTTCCCTTTTGCAGATAATTTGTATGCCCAAGGAATTAATTGATTAATGTAAAAATAAGGGATGTTTCAAGTTTCTTTGGACGGACCTAAGGGTTTTAAAGAAAAAAAATAAACAAAAAACCCAAACAAACAAAAAAACCCCAAACAAACAAAAAAAACCCAAACCAAAAACAAACAAACAAACAAACAAACAAACAAAAAACACAAAAAAAACCCCAAAGAAAACCAAACAAAAAAAACCACCACAGTGCCAACAGAAATCTGTAAGTCAAAAACCTAGTCTGGGTCACGCTTTTGACAAATGTTGTTTATTTTCTCCCATTACATTGAAAAACATCTATGTCACTTGACCTGCAAATGCATTCTTCATTCCAGCTCATCCACCATGAGTAAACTAGGGTAAGACATGAATTCCAACATCTAAATTATGATTTTAATTGCATGCTTACCATGAGGAGAACTTGAAGAGACAGAATAAACAAATTAATTTCCTCCCTTCACTTCTTTACCCCCAGCTATTATATTGTCAAAGTCTTCGTACTGGAGACCTTTCCACCCACCTCCTCATTCCAGCAAACTTCCTCTTCCTACTCTATGATGTGAAATCATAATCCTGTGTTATCAACATCACAGTCTGTTGCCATGGAAATAATTAGACATGACTGCTCAGGTTAGAAATTACAGCCCATGTATGTATTTGCCTTCTGGGTGAAGCGAGCATCTGGAGAGAGAATATTTGAGTTACTCTAAGTCACCAAGTGGCAATACAAAAGTATGACAGTGGGATGGACTATGGGAATTTGACCAAATGTGGGCACACCACTGAGTAAGAATCAACCTGTGGTAACATGCAAAAAGATGTAAGATAAGAGGACAGTGTTCCATTAATAGACAAAAGTGGGTACAAAGCTATTGGGTAAAAGAGGTGAAGGCATCTAAACTGGCAGAAGCAGCTAAGTCTTTGATACCAGAGCATATGCTGTTACTTTCATATGAACATGTGTACTCTACACTAAATTACCCAGATGATTGCCTAAAAAAGACTAAAGATGTGATATCACATGAATGAAAGAAATTTAAGACTCAGGATGGGGGGGAGAAGAGAATTAAAAAAAACACAGCAGGGAGATACAGACCTGAGGTTTTGTACCATGTTCCAGAAGCCTTTCAAAAACCACAGGGCTTGAATGACATACTACAAGTTTAGCCATGAAAAGGTTATTACGAAAAAATAAAAGCAGTGCCAAAAAAATAGCTCCATTAAGATAGACTGAGACAACAAACAGGACCTTGCTAATTAATATTTGTTCTGCTTCAGCAGACAGTTACTGGACGAGACTGCAACAAACAAGCATGTCTCACCCAATCACATCATTAATCCACTCACGTTCACCACCTGAGGACCAGCTATACCCCACAGATATTTATTCATCTGTTCTACAAACAAACAATTACAACACATTTTCTGGAATTAGGGCACCTGTTACATTCAGCACAGCTTACACACCCAGAGGCAGATATCAATTAATACTGAAAAAATTACTGTATCAGAAGCCAACAGGAGACAATAATTATTTTTTGGTAATGCTACCACCAAAACACCCACAAACATCAAAACCACAACTCTTGCAAAGCAGTGGTTCAAATCTGTTCTTTTTAAAACTACCACTTTGTCATAACAGAAAGCAAAATTCATGCACTGCTTTATTCTTGAATGGCAACAGGTACAAACAGAATGCACGACATGAGTCTGAAAGGTCTGGATTTTAACAAGTCTGTGAAGTGCTTTTTAGCTGAATGGCAATTAACTGGCCAAATAACAAAATGATCAGGAAATAAACCCTGAAAATTTCTTTCAGTTTGTAACAGGCACCCACATTCTTTTGGCTTGTTTAATGCACACTGAATGCAGAGACATTTTGCAGGACACTCATGCCTCTACAGGAAGTCCCATTTAGAAGAAACCTGACAATTAGGACAAAGTCCACAGAATACATGACAGCAGCTTATGGGGTTCTCCTCTCTATCAGCAGAACAAAGTCAGCAACATAATTATGTTTTACAAAATCTACACATTACATCTGATAATATCCAGAAGTCTTCTATGTTGGGGCATTTTTATTTTAAAGTACCTTGTACTTTACGGAAGTGCATTCATACAACTCCAAGCACCCAGTTACTCACTCGATTCAGGAGTAAGCAGCCTACTCTTACTTGCAACTACATGAAAAGTGGTCTAAACACTTAACAGTGGCTAACAGCTTGAGAAGCACTGGAGTGTCTGTTACCACAAATGTAAATGGAATGTGGGAATCGCATCCATCCACTTTTCCTGTATTGCCCACATGTGTAGTTATTAGCTTTCACAAAGATTAAGGCAAAAGTGATTTTATTTCTAAATTCACCTCAATTTGCCCTGACAGACTTTTCCCAGTTCACCAGCATGTTGGCCAGAAATCCACCCAAAAGCTGTATTTGATGCATTATTTCAGATCTCTTCTTCTAAAATTCTTTTCTTCCCCCTAGAGGAATCTCAAACTAGCTGTTTTATTCCTGTCACAAGACTGCAATTTTCAATTACTGGCACTTGTTGCCACTGAAACAGATAAAAATGTAGAAAGGTTTCATCACCTTAGCAAGTCCTGTCCCAAATAATTTAAAAATCAGATAAAAAAAACCCCAAAAAACAAAAAACAACCCAAAGCAACAAACCAACCAACCCCAAAAGAAAGGCAATGCAAAATGGGCATATAAAGAACAAGAGGTCTTTAGAAGTCGTAAAAAGTTGCACATTTTGGATCCTATGTGTGAATTCACGTTTCAGAAAACTCTCAGGCTCTTGAATAATCTGCTCCACAACATCAGGCTACCTCTGGCAGGTCCACAACCCATCCATTAGCTGCACTGAGAGTTACAGGAAGAGAGTCCTAGCACTACACAACTTTCTGTCAGGTGGAGTTTTTTCACACAGTATGTTTCCATAGCTTCTCCAAAGGGAATGTATTGGAAAAGGAACTTTGTTAGGCACCAGAGAAACTTTTTGCCACATTTGTCCCAGATAACATTTGTCCAAATGATATCAGGACTGGAAAGAAGGACATGCCTCCAGCACCAAGAGTTCCCACAGAACATGGAAATACACAAGCACAATTAGCACAGAAGAATCCACTTAAAATAATACTTTTCTTTTTTCCCCTCTTTAAAAAAAAGGAAGTTTAACATCTTCGAAAAGAAGACACATCAAGTCCTCTGTGAAAAGCTGTTCAGTTAACTGCAGAGCTGCTTATCTTTCTGTCTAAATACATTATATTCCCTCAGAGCCCTTAAGTCAGGGCTGCACTTTGAGCACAGCCCTGGCGCATGCCAGCCTTCCTTTCCTTTTGCCGGCTCCACAGCCTTGCCACTGCACAAAGAGCACTCCCATGACCCAGTTTACTGCCTTTAGAATTTTCCCACACTTCAAACTTTGCAAAGAATTTGGAGAACTGGATCCAAGAAGAAATCAAAGAGCTTCCAAAGCTGCCCTTCTCCACAGACCTTGCTGTGTCAATGCTGATCTATTATTTAGGAAAATCTTCTGGACAATCTCATGTTATCTGAAGGTGACTACTCAGTTTCAGTAGTGAAGTACTCACTCCAGGGAGGTGCTGGGGAGGATCAGGCTTAACATGTCACATTTGGTAGTGAGGCAAACTGCCTTTTCCCCGGCCTGAACTAACAGGAGAGTCGGGACCTGCACAGCTAGAGAAGCAAGTTTCAGTAAGAAAACTGCCTAGCAAATCCAAAGCACTGTAAGCAGTGGCAAGAAATGGGTCATTTCAGCCAAATTCCTTTCTTTGTAGAAATGGGTACTCTACCTTTGTTACCTGAATTGCACACTAAAGCGTAAATTTACACTTCATGAGCTATTTTAAAATCCGCCCTGCTTAATAATCTATATCAGCAAGAAAACACTTTAAAGTGTATCTCACAATTAAACCCAGGTACAACCTTATATAAATCAAAATTTTGCTACCATATCAAAACGTTACACTGGGGCTGTATAACATTGCCCATATCCTCATTACATGCTACACTAATTACTACTAGCAGATTCAGAATTTTCTGCACATTAGAGGCTTTTAGAGGAGCTATAAAAAATTTCAGGCATCATTAATTTAAATTTGTATTGAAATTTTCTTTTGACAGATGGCCAAAAATTACTTACTATTTAGTGTACCAGAGCCTGCCTGTTTGCACATTGGAAGAGGAAAGGGAAAAATTAAAAGGAAGAAGAAAATTTATGTCACATTCATTACCTGTTAAATGTTAAGAAGCATTATCCTGCATGAATAAATTATTTCATACAAGCACACAGACTCCAGCTGGTTCTGGCTGACAAAAACTGTCTCAAGTCACAGAGCAGACAATCATAAAAAGCCTCTCTTAACCAGGAACCACTTAAGGGAGGAGGGATCGATTGAACAAGCGACTAACTGCTACTCTGGGCATCACTGAAAACATTTAAGGAAATTAGCAAACTATTTCACCTTGCAAGGCTGGCAGTAAGCCCCATAATGCTGACACACAAGCCAATTCACAACCTGAGCACCGTGCAAGACAAACATCTACTTACCATTTCAAAGTAAACTGCACAAAGTATATGCCCTTCTTTCCTTCTGGAAGCTGTATAGCACTTTTGAATCAATCCCAGACAAAACCCGGCTTTTCAGTACAAATGCTCCCCCTAACATCCATGCCAGCATAAACACCCCAACACCTCACAAATGTTACAGAAACATGACTAGCATATATTGTTTAGAAACAGTGAATGGTGTATATAAGCAGTTCTCCTCAGTCACTTTCTTGAATGAAATCATGGTTCCAACTGCATAGGTAAGCAGCCTCACTCAAGAAACCACATGGGTTAGTGCTCTCACAGTTAGATATCTGCTCCACTTGTATTTGTTACTTTGAGTGCAGGAAAAAGGAAAATGGACTAAACTTATCTGCTCACAGTGAAGAGTGGGTGTTCTAGGGAAATCGTCACTAATGTGTGCTCCCACCTGGACACATAAAGCAGTAATAGCAGTTCCAACCCTCACGACAAAAAGGCTGAAGTGAAATCCAACACGCTGTTGTCTAATGTCAGCAGATAGACAGCTTCAGTGCCTTTGCTGCTCATGGTGACAACTGACAGTTCCTGTCAGCTCCTGGTTGTTATGCAGAGCCACGTGTGTAACAGCAAACCTGACAACTATCTGCCCAGTTGTGCTTGGCTGGGACATGTCAGGAGTGCCAGTGGTAGAATGGGAGTGCTGGCATAGGCCGTGGGACACATTCCCACCTGCAGTGCCAAAGAACCAGGGTGTCAGCCCTGGTGTCAGCCCTTGATGGACAGGTCACTGGTGGGGGCAAAGCATGTGCCCAGAACCATGCTTCTCCCAACACCAACAAGGGCACACTAGTAATATCTGCCTGACAAGATCTTGCTAATCTTGTCTAATGTACACTAATGCTATGAACATTTCCACCATTTGCCCAACCCCAAGAATATACTATAGCTTCCTAAAAAAAAAATCCAGGACTAGAAACCTGACAAACTTGACTGTTTCTAAGGGCTCAATAAGGTCGGTATAGGTCTTGCCATTTCTAAGAGAAGTGTATCTTTTGTTTCCACACTTAGAAGCAGCTAATAAGGCTTGATCTTGTGTTTCTGAAAACCATGCAAACTAGGAGACCCATCAAGGAAGAAGACAGGGCGAATGTGCAGATGAACATATCTCTCCATCTGCAGCACTAAAACTCCAGGAGTCCCTGAAAGACTCTGGTGGCTATCAGTATGGAAAAACATCACATGTCACTGAATCATACTTATGTCTATTACTGAATGCTCAAAATTATACAAGTTGCAAGGTATGTTATTGCATCTATTCATGAACACCACCTTACACCAGATTCAGGTATGCTGTAGAGTCACTCAGAACCTGAAAATTAATTTTTGGAAAATGAAGGTAGAATCCTCAGTAAGCTTCAGTGCCACATTTGTCAGGGTAGAGGGAAGGGCAGCTCACTCCTCTCTTAAGTACAGAACAGCAGGCAGCACCCCACATCTTCCCCTGTGAGCGACAGAGCTCTCCTTCCTCAACTGCATTATAAGGAAATAGCAGAATTACAATTTACAGTCTCCAAAAGACTTAAGACTACTGGTTTATTCTTTCTGTCTCAAAAGCTTGGACACAGACCCTGGGAAGACCTTTCTTTCCATCCAAGAACAGCCTCAATGCTATTCCAGTAAACTCACTGGTCAGCATGTTGCTTGCAATCCTAGCTGCCCCACTATCAGCCATTGCCTAGATGTGACACACAGGCTATGCAGGGTGCTGCCAATCAACACAAGCATCACAACCATTTTGTGACTTTTTCCACCATTCTGTGCCACACTTCAGAAAAATGCAGCTGTCGAGTTACCCTTTACACCTATGAAATGGAATCCTACCTTGATGGAGTCTCTGTCTGCATGCAGAGCAGCCCCCATACATGAGGAGAGGGGAGATACGGTGGCCAGGGATGGGCATGTGGGGAAAGAGAGAAAGAGAAAAGTACTAGTTGGTTTACACAAAATTATACATTTATCATACTCTGAAGAAAGAGTCCTGATGTCTGTTAAATAATAAATTGCACAGATGTTAACTTTTCTGTACAGTTAATTTTTAATGCTGTACAGCCAGATTTATAAAACTGGATTTCTAGCATTTGAACACAATTTCTGGTTACAGCTAGGTAATAAACACTAAAGTGATTAATTAGGAATTCTTCTGAAAATTCCTCCCCGCTCCCTCCCTCCCCTTTGCTTTAAACAGGAGAACTTAGAAAAACAAAGAAGGGAAACGAAGCCACAGCTCCTCTGGCAACACCTACCTCTTTGGTGATCATTATCATGGTGCTTCTTCTCGTCTTTAATTGGGAGGTGGGATTGGCCCCCCAGTGCACTGGAGAGTGCCAGGAGACCAGCACTGCTGCCAATGGGTGGGATGGCGGGAGGCTGCAAGCCCGAGGGGTGCGGAGTGAGCGGCACAGGAAGACCATGTCCATGTGACAAGTGCTGGGCCTGGAGTTGTTGCTGCTGTGAAAAACAAAACACAGATATTGAATTTGTTCAGGGATCTGGAGATTGTCTGATTGGTCACCTACATCAACCATAACTGATCAGACCAATCAATGCATCTCATCGATCCAAGATATCAATGCTCACAAACATCCTGGTGCCTTAAAAATGTCCAGATGTTTGGACACAACATATTTGGTAAAACTTAGACTGAACTGGAAAACAGCGACAAAAATTTAAAAAGAAAAGAAAAAAAAAAGGCAAATTAATGTTACCGTTTTGGTGATTTATTTTTTGACAGAGGTATTACTATCTTCTCTTTTTAGTAAAAATGCACCATGTACACATCTAATCAAAACATATGTAACTGTAAAAGCAGTTATATGATGAAAAAAAAAAGCTGAAAATTGAGAAAATTAGTGTTAAACAGTTCTCCCAGCGCTACTGCACAGCATGCAGTGAAAGTTAATTTGAAAGAGAAAATCTGAATTAACAATCCAGAAAAGGAAACTGGTTGCAGCCACCGTTTTAAGCCCTTTAAGTGTCCTCAGCGGTACTTGAGCAAATTACTAAAGAAAATCTAATGTAGCAAGGCTTGGGTCCTCCTGTAGGCTTGCTCAATAATGCTGAAATAATTGGGCACTCTGTGCACGTTTAGTGATGCTCGAATGAAAAGCTAGAGGCCTGCCCTTGTACTCTTCTCTAGCTGCTGACTCTGTGTTGTGACAGATTTATTTGAGT
Source organism: Cinclus cinclus (assembly GCF_963662255.1). Taxonomy (NCBI): domain Eukaryota; kingdom Metazoa; phylum Chordata; class Aves; order Passeriformes; family Cinclidae; genus Cinclus; species Cinclus cinclus. The sequence continues at coordinate 49,527,231 of NC_085084.1, forward strand.
GGGACTGTGATGCATGCACCAGTAACTGCACTGACAAGAGTTTAAAGTCATTTTTACCAGTACACTGGCAACACGTAGAGAAAGAAAGCCCTTGAGAGGTTTGAATTGGAGTGCTTGACCTCAACCAGGGCTGCATCAAGCTATGTGCTGTACTAACCACTGTGGGGTAGATAGACTATGTTACTATTCGTTGGGAAGGAAGGGGAAAAAAACCCTTGACAAATCAAACAAAAAATCAAACACACAAAAAAGTTGAGAGAGAACTGTTCAGGTCTAAGGCTTACACACTAACCATCCAACTAATTTCTGTTCATAGAATAACCAGATTGCTCCTGAAATTTTCATTTTCAAGCAGCTATTGCTCAGGATAAGTCAAATATTAAGTCCTCTAGGTTTGTTTTCTCCCACCTGCATGTCCATACACAAGACTTTAGAAGAAGTAAAAACTTAACTTGCTTTCCATAAAACCATTCCACTTCAAACTTCTAAGACTTGAGACCTTACTTGCGTAAGAGTGAGCTGAAAGCCTGCAAATCACAGCACACTAACTGTGTGCAAGATAACTCTTGCAGCACACTGCACACATACTTCCCTTGACACCCCACCCTGAAAGTATAGATCCTTCTCTTCTGCTTGGAAATAAACTTTATGCAGTGGAATCAAACTGGCAGTGGCATGCACACATCATCTAATCCAGATCAGTGCCAGGAAAAGGAGGGTAATGACCTACAAGAAATCTGTAGGGGAATAAAAATACAAAAGAGGGCGGGGGCGGACACCAAAATCAAAACCAACCTAACAAAAACCCAGAAAGAATATTCTTCCAAGTGGAAGAAGAAGGAAAGGCTAAATCTTTTTCCTGCTTGCGAACTCATGTCATTCCAGGTGTTCCTTCTAGTAGGATGTATCAAACCCATTTTGCTTGCTTGATGCTCTTATGGCAGGCAGTATGCTTCATTCTTCAGAATATTAATTTAATGAAACAAAGCAAGAGAAAATAGTGTATTGTTTAGCTTCAGGATTTGAACAGGGTTGACTTACAAACAATCTGGCACGCCTGACTTGGGGAGGGAGGAGAAGAACAAGCAAAAGAAAAGGGATGAACAAAATAATCTGTATTCTGCTACCTGGTATTGAACAAGGAATTTCCTATTCCTATTTGAGAATGTGCCATGAACCACTGCGTCAATATCTTAAATCTGAATCTGCCAGTGGCATAAAGCAAAGACTTTGAGAAGAGCCAGAGAATATCAACAGTGAGCTTTGTCCTTGTTAACTACTACACTGGCAGCCAAAGAGGAGCACTCATTACCACCACTGTACAGTCCATACAGATCTGCCTACTGACCTACCTCATTTGCATTATATGACCTTCTCTATTGATATAGGATGGCTTCCAAAGAGATGGAATAAAACCACAGTGTGAATGGAGTACCCGTTTTTACTGCTCTTTGTTGGGAATCTCTATATGTAGCTCAGCAAGACAACAGCAGAGACTGAAGCTTGGATGTACTGAATATTGTTAATGACTCTCAGATGTAATATGGTTTTTAAGAGTAGCAGCCTAGCATCTTGAGATCACCCAGAAGAGCTGGGCTGCCCCAGTCCCTCTTGGCCAATAATCAGTGTGTTTTCATTGCAATTTGAATTGCAGAGAGCTCTGAAAATGACTGCAGAGAGTGGGATATTAAAAAACTAAACCCAGAGCCTTTTCCTGCCACAGAGAATTTTTCTGAAGAGACCAAGCTCTTCCATTAAATGTAATGGGAACCTGAAATCTGGTAAAAACATGGCCTCAGAAGTGACAAAGTGTCATTCACTGATACAGCAGAATTTTGGTGTCATTAAGTCACAACTATAACAGCAGAAATAAAATGCTTTGGTATGAAAAGTAGACTGTTAAATAAATTTAAGCTAACACCCAAAACTCCAGCATTGCCCCACATGCCTGTGCTGCACAAGGATAATATTGTTGCATGCTGTTAGATGGGTTGGGAGTAAAATTTCAACAACAGAAGGAGGATCGTGGACTAGGTCTGCATTGGTATGGGAAAGACTGTGACCTTCTCTACTACAAGGAGCAATGCTGAACACCAAAAATGAGGCACTGGTTCAAAACCAGAAAGGAAGTAAATTCAAGTGAAACACTGGGTAGGTTTTTGCTCTCAAAATATAGAAGCAGAAAAGGAAATTAAAATGTATAATCACATAATTAGTGCTGTTTGCCGATAGGTTTAGTCAAGAAGGCAAAGTCTAAGTGACATCTCTGCCATTTCCAAACTTTTCAAAACTATTACTGTATTCAAATAACCACACAATGACAGCTTGACCTTGTTTTTCCATTGCTTATAGACATCACTGGTGAGCATCAGATGGCCTACATGCAGCTATTTCTTTAAATGGAAAGTGATATAAAAATGGGCAACTCCTTAACCCACTGGGCAATCAGATTAGTACTACAAAGTGGTAAAAAAATGGGATCTCCTCCAGTCATCGAAATACCAAGGTTATGGAGGAGTAAGTCAACGGATAGTTACTCTCCATACAACAAAATATTCCACTATGGAAGAAAGTTCACACTTTTTTCTGCCTGTAGCATGAATTTTGTACATAAAATCTGACACAATTTAAAAACCTGCAAGGAAAGCCTGGAAATGAGCAACTGAGCAGCCACATAATTTTTTGAAGTTGCTGTAATGCCTTATCTTCCCCTTCTCCATTTTCTCTTTAATTTGTTATCTTTGGTCATGTTATTTATGAACTCTTAGCATGTGTAGCATGTGGATAACTTCAGACAATCCCATCAACGCTGACTACAGTATGCGTAAAGTCAAGCATACATCTTCTGCATTAATGGATAATAGGTGAAAACTTGGAAAGGCAGACTTTATGATGCTGTAAATTTTCCAGAATTATTTGAAAATAAAAACAACAACAGTTAGCTACCAAAAAATACACCCTATGGAACTGCAAAATAGATTGCAGTATTTTTAAGGAGCATTCAACACACAGAAAATGTAAGAGCACGGGGTAAACACAGTAATCAGAAAGAAGCAAAAAAAAAAAAGACTGCATTCTTTTTAGTAATAAGTTTAAGAAGATGATAATTTAAATCAGCTGAGTAGTAAAAACTGAAGTAAAGCTTTCAAAACACATTAATACATGTCAAATAAAGATAACTGGCTGCTGCTAATGGTATTTTCTTTTCTATATATTCTTCTAGGCCGTCTAGAGTAACAAATAACTCCAAAGTCACATCTACACAGAGAGGTACAAAGGATTTGCTGAAGGTTTTTATGTGGGTAACACTAATTTTTAGAACCATCGTTCTAAATGTTGATGCTTAGTTTAATTCTTTTCCCAACACATCTTAAGAGATCAACTTTTAAGTAAAATGTGATAACAAACCCACTAACAAATTAGCTTTGAATGCTCTCTTGTTATAGTCAGCACATTCAAAGCCTATTTTCCTGGAAGAGGTTCAAGTTTCTACTGGATACTTTCCAAGCAGATCTCTGTTGCAGTAATCTACCACTTTGCCTCTTGCAGACACTGAAAAGTCACAGCCATTACTCAAACAACCTGAACATACTACTACCTCAAAAAAATCTGAATAAAATGGTTTCACTGTTTGTTTGAAATGAACTAAGTGATGTGGTTGGTTGCTCAGAGTGAATCATTAGTAAGATAGCATACAGACAAAACAGAACCCAAACAAAGACATAAAAACAATGGCTCAAGAGTACACAGTATCAGTGTCTGTGGTTTGAAAACCAGCAAAGGCAATTCTTTGGCACACACAATTATGAGTGTACTTAAGATGATATGAATTTTTATCTATCGTGCCTGTTCGCACCCTTGATGCAATCCGCACTATTTGTACTTCCTTTGTACTTCCTTTGTACTGTTCTCTCTCTGCTGGCAGATATTTAAAAAAGAAAAGAAAATTTCTGATGCTATGATACAAGACAGCAAAACAGCCTACAAAGAGAGTCATGTAACAGTTCCTCCAGTGGAATGGCTCTGGAGCTTTATGGATATATACCATATAATGGGCTTGCATAAAGAAACAGTACTACTAATGTAGGATAGAACAAACTACTACCCTTACTCTTTCAAGAGAGAGTTAGAATTTTGAAAATTATTACAGTGCCCAGAGTAGAAGGAAATATCCTGGTGGGAATCTTGCTAAAGACCACCAAGATGAAGAGACAGATGAAATCGTCCCTAAGCAGCTGGCAGAATTCTCACAATCACAGTCAATGAGAGTCCCTTCCTCTCATAAGGGATTTCAACTTACAAGATGTCTGCTGGAAATACAACACAACAGAGAGGAAACAGTCCAGGAGGTTCCTGGAAGATCATTTCCTGAGACAGTAGGGATGAGGGAGACAACAAGGGCTGGAACCCCATTGGACTTGCTGTGTATGAACAGAAAAGGATTACTGAGAGAGGTGGTGGTCAGAGGCCATCTTGGCCCAGCCAGCAAGGGTTTATGAAAGTCACATCCTCCACATCCTGTGGATGGTGTCTACATGGACTTTAGTAAAGCCTTTGCCACCTTTTCTCAAAGCATTCTCTTGGAGAAACTGGATTCCCATGGTATGGACAAGTACACTCTTTGCTAGGTATAAACTGACTGGATGGTAGGGCCCGCAGTGTTGGTGAACAGAGTTATACCAGCTGGCAGCCCAAGGCCCAGTGTTGAAGATAGCTCTGCTATCATCTTTACTGACACTCTGGACAAGGGGATTGAGTGTCCCCTCAGTTAATGTGACAGATGAGTGGCAGATGACACCATACTGGGCAGGAAGGCTCTACTGAGGGTTCCTGACTGGACCAATGAGCCAAGGTTAATGGTGTAAGGTTCAACAAGACCAAGTCACAACAGCCCCATGCAGTGCTGCAGGCTGGAGGCAGCGTCTGGAGAACTGACTGATGGAAAAAAACCTGGGAGTGCTGGTTGACATCAGCTGAACAGAAGCCAGCATGTGCCCAGGTGGCCAAGAACGCCAATGGCATCAGCAGCAGTGTGGCCAGCAGGACCAGGGAAGGCCAGGTACTCCCACTGTTGAGGCTGCACCTGGACTGCTGTGTACAGTTCTGGGCCCCTCAATTCAGGAAAGACATTGAGGTGCTGAAGTGTGTCCAGAGAACGGCAACAGAACAGGTGAGGGGTCTCAAATACAAGTCCTGTGAGGAGTGGCTAAGGCAGCTGGGGCTGCTTGGACTGGAGAAAAGGAGGCTCAGGAGCCATTATCACTATCAACAACAGACTGAGAGGAGGTCCTAAAGCAGAGGGAGTCACTCTCTTCTCCCAGGCAACTAGCCATTGGATGAGAGGAAACAGCCTCAAATTGCACCAGAGGAGGTTTAGATTGGATATTAGGAAAAACCTCTTCACTGAAAACACAGTCATGCATTGGAACAAGCTACCCAGGGAGGTGGTGGAACCACCATAATTGGAAGCACAAGGAAAAACTTCTGGATGTGGCACCTGGGAACATGGATTAATTTTGAACAGAGAGGTGCTGGTCTAATGGTTGGATGCAATGATCTTAGAAGGATTTTCCAACATAAAAAAATTCTGTGATTCTATGAAATGTATCAGCAATTAGTGGAAACTCTAAATGCTCAGATGCAACTGATCTACTAGAAAAGTTGGATGTGTCTGTTCACAAAGGGGAATTAATACAGATCTTAAAGATCTAGGAATAAGAATGAAATACGAAAAAAGAGAATGAGGAGCAGACTAATAATAATAATAATAATAATAATAATAATAATAATAAAGATAATAACAATGTGGGTTTTTTTAATCAAATGCCAGGGTAGTTGCTCTCTAAGATTCAGCAATTTCTCTTTTTGAGTATGCTGATTCCACAGAAGGAAAGCAAGCTCTACAGAGGAAACTATGGGGGGAAGGAAAAAAATCAATAGCTGTCATTAATCAGAAGAGAAACATTTAGAGCTCCTACATAAATAACAAAGAAACCATCAGAATCATATCTCTACAAATTGCTTCAAAGATCTTTTAAGTGATCTAGGAACAAAAAGTCATCTCCCAAATCATATTGTGAGATGAAATGCAATATATGCAGAGTACATTTCCGTTCTTAATCATATATATGGGAACATCTGTCAGGATACATGTTTCACCATTTGTCCTGCCTTCCACTCTTACGAGTATTTTTTACTCAGTGAAACAGCATAGACAGAGGACAAAAAATTAATACAACCTACTAACAAATAAAAGATTCATGGCCAAATATTGGACAGTACCTTAAAAAGCGAAAAACCTTGTCATCTGCAAAAGGCTAAGTTCACCCTCCTATAGAGACTAGAGTTCAGTTAGTTAGCTAGTTAGCGCCTTCTGATTGCAGGACTTCACCTCAATTTCACACTACAAGTGGAGGGAGGAAGAATTAAACTCTTCAGAATCACTTTCTATTATCATTTAATGAAGGGCAGAAATTCCTACATAAATCATACAACCTTAAACTCTCTTCTTCCTTCTGCCCCATCAATTTCTATCTAAGGTAAAGAAAATCCACATCTGCCAGAGAAGGCAGAAAGCACAAATACTAAGGTAAAGGTCTTGCCATGAGAAACCTCTGCTTCAAAACCTTTTCACACAGACCACTGAAAAAAAAAATAAAAACAATGGCAGCAAATGACTGTTTCCTGCTACATATAAACAGATAGCTAAATTAATCTCTAGCTAAGTAGGCGCACAGCGGTTCAGGTACCTTACTTACCAAATGCTCCACTAATGTCCTATACACAGACACTGGGAAGAGTGTCTATGTCTCTCTGGGAAGAGATTATTTTTCTCCTCTGGACTAACAGTAAAAAAACAGCATCTCTGTTGGGACCTTGGAAATGTTGGTCCTTTCTTTTAGAAATGAGAGTAATGTCTGTAGTTTTCCCAGCAGACTTCTAAATAATCTTCTAGGGTCACCACAGTAGAAAGTTTCTGAGACCCTGGGCTAAAAAGTGAAAAAGTTACCATCTGAGATGTACCACAAATCAAACAGAAAAAGCCAGAAGTTAAGCAATGGCACTGGTCACAGAGAGATTCAAGTGACTAAATCTAAAAGCAATTCCATTACCAGAGCTTTTAAATATGGCAACTATAATTCAATTATAAGATTCCCTACAAGGAATGGTTTTAGAGCCATGTAAGACCAGCATAAAATAGATGCATGTTATGCATCTCACAGATATATTTCTTTAATATATCTTATGAAGTCAATCCTTACCAAGTCAAATTTCTACTCAGGAATTACTGAGAAGCAGAAGTTCCTTAACTCCAAGTGCTAACACCATGTTCTGTTAGGCTGGAAGCACACAAGTACATACTGTTAGGTTTCAGCAAGTTGTCTTTCCTTGGGATTATAACCTGGGTTGTGCAGACTGATCCATTCATTCCAACCCATTCTGTGTCTTTAAAGACGGCCATTTCTGGTGCAGCTGTGGTCCTGTGTGGAGGACTGTAATGCCTGCTCTTCTCAGAGGTGAGTAGCCTATTCCCACAAGTGTTATGACACGTGGATACCATTACCTCTCTCCAAGCAGATTTCACTGTGAGATGTAATGTTCTGTCTCTTTAATGTAGTGCCCATTAGCCAGGTAACTGAAATTTGAAGTGAATTCTTTTGCTTTAGTGCAGTTTCCAAATTACAGCAGCTTTGATGAAGGAAGGTCTTGATAAGGAACAAATCACCGGGATTTAAGTTGCAGCCCCAAGACTGTGGAAAGACCACTTGTTCTTTTTACCTTAGCCTCCTTAAAAAGTATAAAAGGGAAAGCTGTTCCACAAACATTCCTTGAGTTAGTTCATCAGTTTCGTGATGCATTCATATGCCCAAGGATATGACTGTGAAAAACACCAAACAATAACCAAGTAACTGTCTTGCTAATAAAAATCAAACATTTTGAAATATCAACAAGGTAAGAATTTAAGACTTCCCAAATTCTTCATGGATGGACTTAACACATAGAAATACTCTACTTATGCATTATTATAGTGTCCATCCCAGTTAAGCACTTGAGCCCTTGCTCTGGCCCTACATTTAAGACTGAAGACATGAAAAGTACTATCCACCATCTGAAGCAATGCAAACATTTAACCAATCCACTCTATAATACAGACCTGGTCCTCATTCATTGCTGTAAGCAGCAGCCTACAAAGTATGGATGGGAAAAAGTCAGGGTGGCAAATATATGACCTTGTTTAGGGGTATTGTAACTCTTGTAGTATGAAACCATGATACAATAGCACCTGTCTTTAGGCCATACTGTCCAATAAAGGTACCTATTTAAATAGACAGCACTGTCACTGAGTACATAAATATGACTGATTTTGCAGACAAGTGGTCTTGGAAGACTGCTATCTTCACAATACTTTTTCTTTTTTTTCCCAGAGAACTGGTATAAGGCTATCACTGAGGGCAATATAAAGCATATAACAGACCAAGATGGAACACAGCACATCTAGATTTGGTTGGCAACAGCTTCCACTTATTGCAGTACAAACCCCACTGGAAACAGTATTATCTGCTTTCAATAGTGTGTGTAGTGAAGCCATACAAATATAAGAAAAAAATAAAATATTGCATATATTCACGCTACAGAGTTTCACAAAAATTCTTCACAGGACTCTTCATACCTGCACTGATTAACCCTAATTTAAAAAACAAAGAAGATACAGAGCTTTAATACCAGAGTAAAACCTTGAGAAACATGGAGGCCAAAGTCAGCTCTTTTGTCTGATGAGATCAAGTGTGCGAGCTCCAACACTCATGTCATATGCATTTACTTAAGCATAACAAGCAACAGCCTTTGGCACCAGCGTATTGGCAGTGAGATGCTGTAAGTGGTCAGCACTTCACAGTGCAATGGTACTGACTGCTCATATAGTAATAGATCAATATAAATTCAGATAGCTACTATGGCTACTTAAAACAGACAAAAAGCAGAAGACAGTGGCAGCCACTCAAAGTGTAGCAACAGTATTTAAAACCCATCCTCAGAAATGTGGAACCTGGAAATTATTTACGTTCCAATTAATTCCCTCAAAAACTCCAAAACAGATAATTTTCTGTTTCTTTAAATGAAGACGCTGCATACGGAAGAGATTTATTTAGATTAGGCCTCACCTTCAAGGTTCTCTCTGAGGGTGGCACATGGGAATAAGGGAACAAGATGACAAATTCCTCAAAAGCACCTCTTTGCAACCAAAAAAATAAGGTGTGTTTAACCTAGCCAGACTTCAAAACCAAAAGTGCTCACCCAAAAGCCTTCTACAAATCAATATCAGGCACTAGGCATGATCAAAATTTTTGCAGGACCATATAACTACTCAATAAAAAATCAGCAAACAAGAGTAATTAAATGGGGAGCAATGAATTTCAACATTAGGGTACACAAATAAACATAACTCAAATCATAGGGCTATTAAGTCAACCTCTGCTGTCCCACTTTAACAACCTGTGTACAATATATAGCAGACTACCAACTTGTTTTACCAAATTCAAGCTTCAAGCACTGCTTAGCACACCTTGAATGAGCAATATAGACTGGCTGGAGAAACAAGCAACTGATGTCCCCATGCTACAACACACTTGCTCTAACTGCCCCCACCCATCCACCATTTCTGAATGTACACGCTTGGGCAGGAACAGCTTTTCCCATGCAAACTGTGTGTACTGGTTCAAGCAGAAAACCCTCACTCCTCCTCACAGCACCCCAACACACAGGAATCAGAAACAAGCTGAAAGGAGCAGGAGATGGCTCTGCATGTTAAGCAAGATTTGGCATCTGCAGCCCTGGACAAGGCACCACAGCAATGATGGCAGGCACAGAGACCAACTCTTCATTTCAAGTTGTGTGTACTTATCTGCACCATACTGCTTCCAAAGGCTTCCACGCCTCTTTTCTAAACAGCTGTTGTCCTGCACAGCTGTAAAACAATCACTCTCTTGAAAGCAAACAGAAATTAAGGACCTTTTGAGACAGGTCAAACAAGCACCTTGGCCTCAAACATAGGGTAGAAATTGTGACAAACAGTGCATTTAAGAAGAAACATTTTAACATAGCAATTATGTATGACAAAACAGAAGAAGTCCTTTCTTCCAGTAACTGCCATTTGCTTATTTTTAAGAAGATAATAAAAGCGGCATAACAAAATAAAATGCTTAAAAATTAAACCAAAGCCATTCTTTTTTTCACTCAGATGCATAGAATGGTAAAGAAAAAGAATTATTTCAATCATTTCCTTAGTAATACACGTAATATTTAAATAGATTTAATAGTGCTGCTCCAAAGCAATGAATTATGAGTTTAAAACCTATTAAAATGTAATGTTTTTTTCCTGTGCTGAGGGGAGAGAGATTTAAATTCACTGAATTTTAATATTTCAGCTTGAGCTGCAGGAGGTAGAGAAAGTCCAAATGAACTATTCCATCAGCACCATTCAAGCATGAACATTTTAATCAGTTTTACTTCCTTGGAGTTCTCCAACACAGTTTACGCTGTCATTCTGAAAGCACTTAACACAGAGGGTGTGAAAAACCACCAAGGCTTGTTATTGCCTTCACAATTGATGGCAAATAATTTTGCAGACTTCCTATCATTAAAATGTCACTGCTAAAAATTGAGGTTCAGCATTTCTTGTGCTAAACTGCATTTTCTTTGAACACCATCACATACCTGCTCTTAAGTTTTTGGTACATTTATCTCTCCCCATGTGATAAGCAGGTACACAAGCCTTCATTTCTGCCTTACTACCCAACTGCAGTTGAAAAACTACTATTTTAAACTGATAAAATTCTTAAAAAATTACAAGTTAATTCCCTGGTTCCCTTATTAAAATGTAACCACATTCACACAGCATGTTCCAATTGTATAGCATGATTGATTAAAGAAAACAACCCCAACATTTTAAGAAATATAGAAAATTTATTAATACAGGAAATAAAAACATCATTCCTAATTAGATCATACTACTGATTTAAGGCTACAATTTTTGTGCTCTTCCAACAGTGAGATCTTGCAGATTCTAATGTAAAATCATGGCAGTGTGACACTTGACAAGATCAACTGCATGTATCACACTGTTCATCCTGGAAAGTAGCTCTGGATGTTCACTACAGACTGCCCTGAGCAAGAGTGCTGCACCACACTGCCCATGGCAAACATTAGAGGTAGACCCTGGATGCCTGCAGATTTACAGTCCTCCTGCAGCATGCCTATGATATAGCCAGTTTTGGTTTAGTTTTTCTCACAGCATCCCTCCAGAAAATGATAGATGATATTTAACTTGTTTGAGACCATCAACAGTTTTAAACTGAACATGACCTGTGAAAGAAGTCATTATAACTCTGTTTCATTCCATTAAACATAACTAGTTTATTGTCAGGAGAACAGGCAGTCTCTCTGGGTTCCAGGCTCACTTCAGTATTTTGCATTTAAACTGCACGGATCAGTGATTTGGTTCATTTACCAATGAAGATAGAATAATATTGCAAAGTTAAAAGGTGTTTCATCGTATTCCATTAAACCAGAGCACATTCATACAAAAATATATACATGTGAAACACAAAGAGAGATATGATCTGTGCACCTTCAATTCTTTTCCTTGTGCCACACTCCATTCTGGTAGCATGCACTTTTAACTCAAAGCCAGAGTTGCTCTGTTTGAACCAAGGGAGTTTAGCATGAGTGAGGTGAAACAAACAGGATGCCCTCAAAATAAAAAGAGACTTAATCTACAGTTTGATTCCCAAAACTCAAACACTGTTTCTGTTTTTGTCGGATACACAGTCTAATGAGTAAAACAAACACTGGAAGTTTTTAAAATACCACAGGGTTAAAAGAACACAAACCCTGTCAGACTTACTAAAGAGAAAAAAAACACAAGACAACATAATCAGATGCATTAAAAAGCCATGATTTCCAATTATGTTCTTTGTTTTATTTTTATTGGTATTCATTTTACAAAGTAAGACAAGCCTTTTCTAGCCCACACCACATTTTCAGACTTTAAATCTCTCTACGTGCGGACATAACACTGTTGTGGAATTTTGGCAATGTGACCTTAAGCTTATTAGATAACTTGCATTCCTATTTATTCAATTTTAAAAAATTTAAAACTCTAAAAGACTGCATGTGATTACTTCACTTTAAACCTAATGAGTGCTAAATTTCAACTTTTTTAAAATGTATTGCTCCTGTTTTTCTAAAATTAAAGAGAAACACACTACTTCCCCAGTGAACATAAAACAGCTGAGTGGAAAAACGGCTCTCTTTTGAAAAGGAAAACAAGGTAAAACTTTGGCTTGTGAAGGAGGCAAGGGCTGGCCAACCTTAACACACAAACCCAAAGTCTGACAGTTTAGAGAAGTTTGAGACAATAGAATTTCAGCTGACAAGAAAAGACAAACTCAGACAGGAAGAGAAAAGAAAATTTACTTCTGTCTGGTGGGGGGAAGACCAACAGAATTACTACCAGGCTCCCAGACAAGTGTCTCACCTGTTTATTTTTACTCTGTGTGGCTCATGAAAGCAAGATAAATTTAAATAACTAGTGTGATGGCCAGTATCTGTAACATCACACACCATACACTCGCTTCCTTTACTAGAACTCAAATTCCTTTTTGCAGTCTTTCTAATGCAAACACAAAGGTGAACGGCAAAAACGTGCACAGGTAGACTGTGAAGTATATGTGTGTGCACATACACACAAAACCACAGATGCACGTGTACACACGCTACAGATGCACATGCAGCACACACACATAAAAGCTTTAACAAAGAAGCCAGCCTTTAGGTACTTACTTTATTCAAAGAATGTTAATAAAAGGCAGTATTTTTGGTTAGGTAATGCAAACTAATTGGGGAATTATTCATTTCCCACTCTCCCCACTAGAGTGTAAAAGACATACAACAAATGTTATTTCATGATTCTACACTACGCGCTCTGATTCACCCCCTTCTTTCTAACACGCATTTCAGAGGAAATAAGGGTTACTCTTTTCCATTTATAATTTCTAATTGACTACCAGTGCTTTCTTGTGGTCAGGGGTATACAAAATAGAGTTAGAAACAGCCTATTAAAAACAAGCTACAATCGGACCGCTGCTCTAAACTACTGTCAGCAATGATCAGAAAGTCCTGATTTCCTTGTTAAAAGACAGAGGCATAATTGAGGCAATATCTTCACTTCAGATTGATTATTTGGCGACCCTTATCCGCATCTTCATTCAGCAATTTGAATTTTAATGAAAGTAAATGGAATAATTAGCATTTCAAAGTGTGTTTGATACACTGAATAAAAAAAGAAAAATACTTTTATGTATAATCTATACACAAAAGAAAAAGCATTTGGGAGGATGTGGAAGACACGAAGTATAGTTGTAGTGTCTTCATTAGAATAACTAAAACAACTGCTTGCTTCAGCTGCATAATTATACAAGAGAATAATGTGTTATTAAGCTATGACTTCTCACCTTTATTTTATGTACTGTGAATAGCCAGGGCTTTCATTGTTATGTCTGTCTTCTCCAGTTATAAAATACAAGCACTGTGGCTGCCCACACCTATAAAATCTCTGTACTGGGCTAGTAGCACTGCCAGTAAAGGTTTTACAAGAGGGGCTCCATACACCTGCATTTATAGATGACTAAGAGCAGGACACCTATAAGCACAGTGAGGGTGAGTTTTTCTGCTGTTGATTTTGGTTGTATGTTTGGGTGTTTTGTTTTCGGTGGGCATGTTTTGGTTGGTTGGGTGGGTGGGTTTTGGGGTTTTTGGTTGTTTTTTTGTTTTTCTATTTTAAGTAACAACTATTTTTTATGTAAAAATAAAAAGTGTTGTTAATATTCAGTCTCGAACCAACATGCAGAAAAATATGTGGGCAGCAGCGATGGGAAAAAAAATCTGCCATATCAAGGGTACCTGTTACCACGGCTGCAGAAACAGACTGGCAGGTGGTATGCAAAGGAAACAATGTTACTTATATAGAACAACAACCAAATTAAAAAAAAAAAAGAAAGAAAGAAAAAGAAAAAACAAATACTGAGCCTGCTTGGGGAATAGATACAACACAGACATTAATTACCCCATTAGTCTTCTTGGCACAGTGCAAGCAAAAGTCTTCAGGTAGTAACCAGCTTTTATGAAGATCAAGCTACTGAACTTCACCACTGCCCACAACTTTTGCCCACCTGATGGAAATGAGTTCATGCAAGAGAGAAAGAAAAAGAAAAGCTGTTTACAAACACTATCAGAGCTAAAATGGAAAGACCACATACCCCAATGATTGCGTTCAGTTCTGCCATGGTCACTTGTTTGGCACGTTCCACAGCCTGCACCACTTGTTGCTGGTGCTATAAATGAAGATCAGAAACAGAATAAAATTACTTGTTTTCTAAATTATAAAGCACAGATTCTTACTTTTACTGTTTTTATTTGCTCTTCTAAGACATGCAGGATCTGAAGTAACTGTTCTCTAACAGACAGTCACATTGCGTGTTGATAAGAAAAATTACATAGGCAAGGGGAGCATTTTTATTTTTATGCCATTACATGCTGGGAATTACATCTTTGCTTCCCAAAGAGCTCTTTCACAACCTGGCTAAATGGTAAACTTCCCTCTGTTCATCAGCACAGTGTGCTTTTGAATTTAAATGCAATCTTCAAATGTAAACCTCTTTCCTTACAGCCATGGAAACTTTATGAATAAACCCCACCCAGTATTCTGAAAAGAAAGGTATGTATTTTCAAGAAGCACGCGGCAACCATATCACTAAAGAATATAAAGATTCTCCTCCTAGGTACATTTCAAAGCAGCTCAACCATAAGAACAAAATTTAAAACGACATTCACAAATCTGTCAAACATGTGAAAGAGAACTAATTATTTCAATCCTCAACATGTAAATTTTAATAGCTTTAAAAAGTCCATCAAAAACACATGGTCTAATTAACAACACAGTTTACAAGCTCCAGTGGTTGGATCAGTTTGAGTGATACTGTATTCCCACAATAAATTCAAAATTGCTGTATGTTGAAAGATGACTGGTATTTGAAAACATCAACTACAAACAAAATAAGGCTCTCATCTTGAAACCAGATCCATCCCTGTTCAGACCTCCACCACTGGCAAATTAATCTTCACAGGCAGCCTTGCAGAATCAGGAGACACGGAACAAATAGGTGCAGGGAGGGGTCATGGAGAAGTGTGAGTAGGTTGTGTGATCTGCACTGAGAGCGAGATATTGTTGATTTATAGCCACAGGTTGAACAGAAAAAGGAGGGAGGCCCTGACTATCTGCAGAGGTACAAAAACTGTAACAAGTTTTGCATCAAAACCAATATCCAGATGTTTTTTGGCACAAAGTTTAAGGGAAAGGTTGAGAAGGTTCCTTTGAAGATTCAAGTTTGCCCTCCCATGGCTGTGTATATGGGGCAGAATGGAGCCAAGGAACAGATCATCTTGTACAGCAACTCCTCCTGTGCATCCTTAGCAGAAGCAAGAAGTTGCATCAAATAAAATTACCCAAATCCTCAAGACCACACAGGAGTTAGGTAAAGAGCATCAGGACTCTCCAGGGAGCACCCTAGAGCCCCACTGCAGGAAGGGGTTAAAACAAGGGGGCTGTAAAAAAGGATGCTGGTACTTCAGTGGCTTGGCAGGCTCAGATGCCACAATTCTCAGCACAAAACACAAACAAAAATGGCATTTTCACTTACAAGCCTCTTGCATAAAAGTTTCAGGGTAAGAAAAAACAAACTTAAAAATCCCCCCATAACTGTATGTCCTGTTTTTGGCCTGTACAGAGCTAATTTTTATGCAGAAGCCATGAGATTTGAGTGTGTCTGGGCTGTTCTACATCATCCGACCTCATTGCTTCCAGGCAAAAACAAGGAACTCTTGGGCTTCCAGAAAAAATGGCTTTTGGTCCAGGAAAGCATGGCAGCTGGAGTTTGGTTGGTTTTTGGTCCTGGGCTTGGTGAACAATTTTGTTTGTATATCAGCCTCTCTCTGTACACTTTTGTTATTAGCATTATTGCTGTTACTGTTTTCTTATCTCATTGCTGTATCCAGTAATTTGTTCTTATCTCAACCCATAATCCCTGACTTTTTTCTCCCATGAAGAAAGGTGATGAGGGAAATGGCTGCATGGTTTTCTTTTTAGTGGGAACACTGAACTGGGGAGTGCCATTCTTAATCAACGACACTAAGAAATTCTGATCCCAGCTGAGTAAAACAGATAAATGCAAGTAACGAAGGTTGTAATTTAGAAACACTCCTCGAAGGAAAAAATGGTTCTAGAGTTCTCCTGTTTTTAAGCAAAGAATAACATTGAAGGAAATGACTGGAGACCACCCACAATACTGCTATTTTGTAGCTGTAAACAGAATCACAGAAGTTTCATTCACTGTTTGGTAAAATTACAGGGCCAATATAAGCCAAATCATAAGAAGGCATTGTAAGGACTAAAAAGCAGGTTGAACATCAGCAAACATATTCTTGGTATTCGAGAAAAAAAATTAAAAATAAAAATCTAGTCTATCCCTGCCACAGATAACAGAAGAAAAGGAAATCATGATATTGAAGCACCAAGTTCCCAAGAATTTGTTATCAGTTCCAGGTTATCACTTGTTAAGGATAGGCACAGCTTTCATCAATTATGTAGCTGAAAGCCTGATGACCCATGATTTCATATGCCAACAGGGTGATTATAAAAATTACACCACTATTTTCTGGTAGAAGTCGTTCATACCATGGAATTTTTCATTAAGTCATTACAAAAAAACCCAAGCAGAGTTTTAAAAATATTTACTTTTTTAAACAAAAGCATTTAGTGAGAAGTTTATAGTCATCTTATCTTTCTTAGCATTTCACAGGCATCGCTTTTTGCACTGAGGCAAAGAAAGTTCTTGTATATACAAGTGTACTATTCCAACATCAATTTACTTAAATTCTGTTCCCAGGAGAATAAAAAACTTCTAAGGCATCTACAAAAGCTGGCCTGAACCTATCAAAATTATTGCAGAAATTATGTCAATTTGCATCCAGGATTTGGAAATTAAGTCAAATCCACAAGAGCTAGAGTGTTTCTGCTCCCTTACTGCAAACACATAAAGAATAGCTCTTAGAAAAAAACTGGGAAAAATGTTTCATTCTTAGGTCAGAGAAAGAGAAGGTGAAGTGATGGACTACCAAAACCCCACTTTCAGATTTCTTCCAGAGCAGCCATACAATCCATCTTTCACTGATTTTAATAGGTCTGGGATCAAGATTTCACAGAGGAGAAAACCCAAGGGCCTAGTTACATCGAACCTAAATTAGGTACAGTAGAGACAATTAAAACTCTCCCATTGCTAGCTGCTTTAACATTGATTTAATCTTCAGTGGCTTTGTATGCAAAAGATTCAAAAGAGATGGTATGTAATTAGCCTTTCCATCACTTCCAGCTCACTGTAGCAACTGAGGAAGCACCTCCTCAGCTCCCAAAAACACCCATGGGGGTCCTGCCTCGAGTGATCCTGGCGCTACTTCAAGTTACAGACAAGAACCACACACTTGAGACTAAAAAGGCACAGGAAAGTCCATGTAGGGATCAAAGAGCTGTCTGCTCACAGCATTTCTAAAACTGGGGTGGGCTGGGGGCTCCCTGTTATCAGCCATGGCTCTAGGAACAGGTGGGGATCTCTACACTGGGAGAAGGAGCCCAGCTTGTTCCAGGGACCCACTGCAACCCAAAACCAAGGTGAGCAGCAGGGAGCCCAGGAGCCTGCCGAGCCGGACAGGAGCTGGCTGGCCCAGCCTGAAATGGCACCCAAGGATGGATGGTTCCAATAGCTGCCACGTGCCTGAACACCCTCCTGGGCCAGCACAACAGGAACAAGCAGCTTTATGTTAAAACCAAGCAGTATGCATCTGCCTGTCCATCAAGTGGACATGTAGTGACTGACAGCCAAGTGAAAATAGCAACAACAAAAAAGGGCTACTTTTTCTCCAACCAAATACAGACACAGGGCTGCAACTTTCACACACATTTAATGGTAGCTTTCCTCTGCGAACACAAGCCAAGGATAGATCTGAGGTTTTTTCAGTTGTAAGTAAACAGTATTTTGCACTGTATTTAACATGCCAGAGCAATGAGCTCAATACCCTGCCCCACTTGTCATGCAGACTAGTACTGTTTCTCCTTTCTAACTTCTTCTCTTGTTTCTTCTCCCCTTTTTGCATTTGGTAATGAGTGGTGTGTCTGTGCTTGCCTAGTTTTGGAAAATCACTTCTTTTAAGTCTAACAGCAGGTAGCAACAGCTATAGAGACCACAGGAAGAACCCAGGTTTTTTCACCACCACATTGTCTCACCACACAGCTGTCACCTAGCCCTGGCTAATGCACAGGCACTGCAACATGGTGGAAAATTCCCAGGTGTTTCATACTATGACAGAGCTCTTCACAACTCCCAATGACAAGGGAGCTGTGCTGACAGCACTTGAGCAGCTGAAATTCCCTCAGGCATGGACACAACTATACTAGTATTAAAAATTCCTAATTACAGCTTGTCTTCAGGATCGCCAACAATACCCAAAGAAAAACTCACAGAAAAAATTTGCTTTGAAGAAGCAAGAAGCCTCTGCTATTCCTTACTTGAATTATTTTGTTGCTAATATGTTTAGAGGAAGTATAGGTCTTGTGTAAGAACTGCAGCACTGCCCTTCTTGGAAGCCCTATCTAGAGACAGCATAATGAGACAAGACCATGCCAAAAATGCTAGTGAGAATTAGAAAGCAAATATACATTTACCATAGAATACAGCACACACTGTAAAAGCTAGAAGGGACAACTGGGGCACTGCATCCAGGCACCACAACTCAGACAAGATATAATAACTACTTCAGAAAAATGTAAGAGCATTATTAGCCATATATGCATAAATTGCTAATGAGATGCATTCCTTGGCAGAACAATTACAGATCTCTCAGCTTCCTTGTATTTTCCATTGAGCTCTAGTATGGGGCAAGTCTAAGACAGAGGCAAATAATTCTGTCTTCTCAACCTCACATCTGAGACCAAAAGGTATTCCTCTTGATCAGTATGCAAGAACTCCTGCTCTGCTTCTACATAATGGATCTTATACTCCTCATTCAAATTTACTGGACTTTAGAAACACCTCTAGGGAAAGTATGTACAAAGAAGAGCAAGCATATTATGGCCCACATCAATCTCTTAGGAAAACCATCAACTATTATCAAAATGTTTGAAAAGAAAAGACTCCAAGCAGAATTTTTTCTGTTTGTATACATGTATGCATGACATCATTTGTCATTTTATTGTACTAGTAAGTATAATCTGACCACCTTAAAGTGCACAGAGAATTGCAGAGGCCTGTTAAAAAAACAATTAATCTAGCTTGTTATTAGCTAGTTCAATGGCAGTTGGAAAGGAAAGTGAACCTTCCAAAAGAGTTTATTACAGCCTCCTTCAGCCTTACAAAATGCTCACACTGAGGCATGTAAGTTGACAGGGATCAATCCTTGCTCCTAAAGAAGCTTTCACAGTAGTGCTGAGCTCTGAGTTGCCACAACTACAGCATTTGCTGTGTATCAGCCAGTTTGCATGCATTTCATGTGTATAAACACAGATAGTCTTTACTCAAAAGAAAGTAACTGTGATATGTATCTCCAGACACACTAAAGAAATGCCACTATCCTACACTTGAGGTCATTCAGCACTCAGCCCACAGCAACAGCCAACGGTTGCACCCAGACAGTCATACCACCTTGAGCACACAGAAACCAGCCCCAACTTGAAAGCCACAGGGTTGTGAAACTGTCATATTCTGCTGAAGCTGGTAAATTCAGATGAGAAGTGTCAATTAGCAGAGGTACTGTCTATGGCTATAGACACAAAATTAATTGCACTGTACTGGCTAGGTCATTCAAGCATGAGAACATTGAACTACCTACCAACTGCAGCAGATCAAAACTAAATTAACCGAATGACAACGATCCCCACTCTTGCAGGCACCCCTTTCATCTCATGCAATAGAAACTACTTTGAGCACACTGGTATCTCACAATATTACATAGAGGTAGAAAATGACTGTTGCAACACAGGAAGCCCAAATCCACAACAGAAATTGTACACACACTCCCCCTGAGATCCATCTCACATTTTTGACCACAGAATCACTCCTTCCTACAAAAATGGGAAGCTTGTACTTCCTGGTGCTGTTTTCTACAGTCTGCCTAAACTGGAATAAATGTAAAAGCAAGGTACCAGTTGACTGTGTGTTAAGACAGCTTAGAAATTTTGTTTTAAATATATGCTTAGATGATGTACAGCACAATAAAACTGACTGAGGCCGGGAGAATTTACTGAATACTTTACTGGACTGCCCCCAGAAACAAAGCAGAAAGTAGTACACAGTAGGGTGATGTATTATAAATGCATCCTTTTCACAAGATCTCTAGTGATTTTGCCCACAATTTCTTACTTCTAAGTGAGTTATCACAAGCCATTGATTCCTTACAAAGTTAACAAGCAATAAGACAAGTTAACCTGGTGCTATTATGAGGCAATAATGTTGCCATCAGTGCGTGCAGCCACTGTATTTTCTTCATTTTTCCCTCAGGCACAATATAAAGAGGGCTGATCACATTTTTCAGCCACTATTCCACAATTAGACTGTATGTAAAATGCATAAACAGCAAAAGCATGCTGCAATTCAATTCTCTATTAATCTGGATGATGAAATAAAGAGACTTCCATTAAGACATTAACTTTTTAAGGACATAAATTAGAGAGAAACCAAGACTATCAGCATATTCAAACCTGAAGCTCAGCTCTCTTTTGATACATCAGTGTATGCCAATACAGACTTTTAAATATGTATTCTTACTGGAAGAGGTCAAACAATCATCAAGATTTCCCTAAATCCATTACAAAAACAAGTCACTGTCAGTTGCACTGTCAAGACACATGAAAAGCTTTTTTATGCTTCCCCTCTCAACCCTTGCCTGCTGTCTATATTTGGTATGCTGTCTCTGCACAGCAAATAAAACCATGTAACTACACCTATATAGACTCTGAAGCAGTCAAAGTACAAAACAGGTACTTGCTTTAGATCTGTGCAGGACTTTAATTCTGTTTCCTCCAGCAATGGAGCAAGAACATTGCACACCGTTTAGTTTCCACAAATCCATCTTAATAAGCAGAGAGTACAGTGGCACTCGCAAACACTCTTAGGTTCTAGCTTTGATGGTATTATTCTTGTTCCAAACACATACAGATACACACACATGTGGCACACACAAAGCTCATTACCTGAACAGCAATATGGAGCACACAGCCTCTCATTTGCAGCCGGCTGAGCAGCTCTATTGAAAAGCACTGGCATTTTATGTAACAACCGAAAAGCCAGGACAAAGTCACACCGTGTTCTCAGGAATGATGTTTTACAGACACAATACACAAAAATACACTTTCCAGTGTTGTCTTCGTAGCTACATATTGTACTGAAAGGACACCATGTGCTTAATTGATGCACACTAACCTGTACCAGATCCCAGTCTCCAGCCCCTTTCCTAAAGTGGGGTGGACAAGGAAAGCCACTATGCACCCAAGGTCTCCTTTAATGAACCACACTTCCTATTTAGTTCACACACACCAGTTGCTCAGCAGCTTCCTCACAAGCTCCCATCAACTCTTCCAAATCCCAGTGCCTCTTAAATTATCTACAATACACTCACAATAATACTAGCAAATCATAATTTGAAGAAAATTAATGGTTAGAGAAATTACCTCACAGTGAGTTTCAATTTTCTGTTTATATTCCCCAAATACACAAAAACATAAAAGGATTTAAGGTAGTAAGTAATCAGGTTTTCAGAGAGAGAAAAAAGCCAACATAAAAGCTGTGTTTTCTATGCCTGCTGTGTTGAACATCATTATTCATGTACCAAAGCAGAAGTTTCTGCCGAACTTTAATGTTCATTGCCAAGGAAGTAGCACAAATTATGCCTTTCTAGCACTTTTGAAAGATGTCTTTGATTTCAGACCCACAAAACCATAATTGCAAGAAAAACTATATTGTACATTTAAGAAAAATATTTAAACTAAAATTCTGCTTTGACATTACAACACATTCCATTTCATAAATATATTTAAATGATATTATAATAAGGCTTGAAGAAGATAATGACGTTAAAGTGGTAACAGCACAATGGAAAGTCATCTACAAGTGCCAAGAGATTCATAAGGAAACAGTCTCAATACCAAGTCCCACTTCCGTTATATAAACGGTTGTGTCATTGTATCTATCAGAAGTGGTACAAATGACTACCTACCTCTTGGGACAGGAAGGGAATGACTTGTGCACATATAGCATTCAGCCTCTTGACAATTTCTGCCTGCAAGTCACAAGAAAAAAGAAGTTCAATTACATAAATGCGACTGTCACCCATTAACCCTAAAGTGACCTTTGTTTTTTTTTCAACTCTGGCCATCCTCTGGCCAAGAGATGTTCTCAAAATAATAAGTGTTGCACATGGATCCAAATGTACTTAGGAAGCTACTAATTTCTGGCTAAAATATTTTCCTTAAAAAATACTATTTAGAATTGATACAAAGTAAAGTTAATTTTGATTACATAATCGCAGGAATTTAAAGAACAGAATCTTCAGGAGATGTAACAAAAAAGATAAACAAAATTCTGTGTATCAAACTGAACTCTCTCCAACCATGCAGAAGGAAGGATCATTTTGAACAATAGCAATACCATTGTAAGCAAAGGAAACAACTAAACCATTACTTGTAACAGTGCATATCATGAGAACATTAGTATTGAAATATACAATCTTACTGATAATCATTCTACCATATATTTCAGAAAGGAATACTGCAGTCTTGTAACACACTTCTGCTGTTATCTATTCTCCTGGTTAGTAGTAGCTACTTTCATGTGGCAGCTGTAAACACAAATTAGTAACACACAATGTTTTATTTTCATACCAAAGATCAAATCTTATTCTCTGTATTTAACCTGAAAATATCAATAGAGACAGAGGAGATCTGTTTAAATAACACAAGAATTACAGCTCCAGAAGCAGAATATTCAAAGCCACACAGACTTTCCTACCATAAATCATAATTTTCTTACAATAAATTCTAACCAGGATCAGTTCCTCATTTTACAATCGGACAGAATGCTTTTCTCCTCTTGTAAAGTCAGGAATCATGTGATGAAGACATACTAACATGCAATTTAGCATTCCCTCTTCTAAAAGCAAACCTTCCAACCTTTTGGCTATGCTGTCTTTTAAATGACACTTGGAAAACAATCTATAAATCAGGAAAGCTCACAAGGAACAGTAAAAAGTCTGAAGTTCACACAAAACAAATCTGGGTTCAAGGAATATTACATTTAGAGAGCTATGTAACCAGCCGATATGGTTTGCAAGAGGTAAGAGCACATGTGAAACTAACTCTGCCCCCTTGTGCATACTGTGTGATACACACGAGTTAATACATGCTATTTTGGAATACAACTTCTTCCTGCCTCTGAAATCCATCTAGATTCCCTTATGCTATTTGTATAGCAATTTCTATGTTAAATTGTCCATGTATCTCCCCACTGGTCTTCACTGTTTATGCAAGTCCTCATCTAATTAAATTTATGCATTTTCATAATTTTTTTTGTATTTGTCTACTACATCTTTTCTATTTATTCTGCTTACAGGATACTTTATAGTATGTTCTGTTCAAACAACAATCTAAATTATCCACAAATTTAAAATGCACCTGTAATATCAGATATCTCACAAAGCAAAATTTAAACATTCCTTTAAACAGACAGAATTCACTACACTAGTTGGCAAGGAATTTTATTAACTGCTAGTTACACAGAGCAGCACAGGGAGCGACAAGTTGTGTGCACCTAAGCTTCAGCCAGAAAGGCTGCACAATCCAATACAGCATTATTTGATTAAGAAAATGTAGATTGCAATACAAGGTACAGTTGTAAAGCACCTGTTATTAATGGATCAAGCACCATTAATCTAGTAATTTCCAAATTTTGGGCTCCAGCCACACTGCTATTTTTTTTGCAGAAATCTCCTGAGTGCCCTAAAGCGAGAGAGAAAACTACACACTCTATTTTCCACATGAGCAGAAAATTCCCAAGTGCCTCTGTCTCAGCGTAAGCTGAAGCCACTCTGACCTGCTATTTAACACACATATGTGCCTTCATAAAAAAACAGGCAGATCATGCTTTCTTCTGTGGCAAAACAACTCCTTCCCATCTTTAAAATGCCTGTCACAACCTTCCCCTGCAAAGCTCCATGGGGGTAGCCTTTGAAAAACCACTCTTCTACCTCAGTTACATTAGCTGGATACCTTTACTGCACTGCTAAGGAGCTGAGAACAAAATCAGCTCCAGTGCCATGCAGGAGCTCAGCATCTTATTTTAAAATGTTTGTAGATTCATGGATTTTTAAGGCCAGAAGGGACTGTTAGAATTGTCTTATCTGACCTCCTGGGTGACACAGGCTGTAAAACTTCACTGGGCTTCCCCATCAAACCTGGAAACTACCATTCAGCTAGAATATAGCTTAGTCAACAAAAATAATTTTATTCAATTCACTTTGGGGCATTTCTTCTCAATTAAGGTACTCAACCATAGATATTTTAAATTATTTCAGTTATGATGCTTTTCTTTTTATCACTTCTCCCCCCCCTCCCCAACAGAAGTATGCCTCTCTTCTACCACTCTTCTGGCAAAAATGTGGCTGAAATATATTTGCTGAGTATTTATACAAAAATTCACCTCTGGCAGATTCTGAACCTGGGAAATGTTCAACTAAAAACAGTTTTCTAAAAAGCTGTAACTGAAAACAGGTGGCTGAATATACACAGTTACACAACTGTAATCAATCCCACCGGAGTGCAGAACGAGGCCTTTCTGTATGCAGGGAACTGAGCTGATGTAGGCAGCATCCAGCTCAGCCTATGGAGAAGAAAAAGAGCTAAAGCAGCTTCAAGTGATGTTGAAACATTCCTCAGCAGCATTCCTCTGCTAGGCCGGTCACAAAAAAGCCAAAAAGCCCATGCAATGCCGAAGTGTTTGCACTTTTTCCTAAAACAGTCATCACTTTCACTAACGAAGAGCATCCCCAGTTGCATGGTTGTGCATACAGTTACCTTTTATCATCCTCCAAACTCAGGCAGCAAGGAGACAGCCCAGCTGAGCAGCAGCAGACTGTAGAGACACAGAACGACTGAGACACAGAGTGCCTATCTTTCGAGACCACGTGCAGTCTGAAGGCACGAAGGAAAACACTGTGTACATGCACAAATGATAGGAAGGTACACGTTCTGTACCAAGAAAAGTCTCACACCAGACATTTTCACACGGTAAATACAAAGCACACTCTGTCTCAATACTGCAAGTGTTTCGACAATTAACTGCAGGAGATAATGGCACAGCAGCAGGCTTGATTGTCTTCCACAAAACATACAAGAGAAAGGAGTTAGCTGCCAGATGTTAGTTGAGTGGGATTCTTGAGATGCTGCCCTGAAGCTTGAAGGTGTAGGTACCGATGACATAGATTAGCATCCCAGTAGACCTATTCCTAGTACCCCTGGAGGAAGCCTGGAAACTCATTCTTCTTTGCCTATGCTACAAACTCTGACACAAGGTCAGAAATGTGAACACATTTCTACTCACATACTTTATAAAAAACCTACATTTGAACAACAGTTTAGGATTTCTTTTTTTTCTGTTAGGCATCAGGGCAATGGGTTGTTCATGATCAGTCTAACTGCCAGGAGAAGGAAAAAGTATGATTTCAAAAAAACAGTCATCCAATTCCTCACATGGAAAGTCAAAGTTGCCTCAGAAACATGGCTGTTTCCACAGTCATCTAATTTTACCTCTTTCGTCCCACAGGACCAGGCTTTAGAGAGGCTTCATTTATTTACAGGCCCTTCCACTGGGCTTCAGTTATCAGCCAGAAATGCTGTGGACACACACACACTTCTAATGGCCTATGTTTTGAAACCAAGTCTAATCTGATGGCACAGCGCCCAAACTCCTTTTCCAGCATAGCCATTAAAGGATGTAGGTTATTGCTGTTGTCACCATTGATATTTGTCATTGTAATGTAATTAGGGCTCTAAAATGATGCATTACAGCCCTTGGCACAGCTTCTATTAAAATCTTTTCTTCTGCTCACTGAACTGCAACCTGCTTTCTGATGAATAACAGACAGACAGCTTTAGGGTGAGGAACAGATTCATCAAAGTAGTATTTTCCAGCTCTGGAAATAAAATAAATAAATAAATGAGTAAGAGTGCAACCGAAAAAGAAAAACCTAAGGGAGGGGGAGGGGGGGGGGAGGGGGAAGGAAAGCAAACAGCATACTTGAATTTCATCTGACCGCTTGAAATTCTGATTGCATCTAATGACTCTTTCTTAGGACAGTATATTCCCAGCCTGTGAATCACATGGTTAATCAGGGCTCTAATCTGCTATCCATCAGCCTATGCCAGCAGTGTAAATTCCAATTACATTTATAGGTTATGTGGGTCATGCATTCCTGAACAACTATATTCATGGATATCCCATGTAAACTGGCACTTTTTCTGAAATGCTGTTGTTAGTGTTACTGAACGTTATAATACTATTCAAAGCTTTATGAAAGCTCCTGATAAACAACTGCTAAATTATTGCCTGTGGATACAGCGTGACGCTCTGAAATAGCATTAATGGCCCAATAAAAGGGTGACTGTTCATGCCAAAATATGAAAAAGATAGCTTTTGCTGCCACAGTTTGTCAAATCTGTTAACAAACACCGACACTTCTATTACTCCTTTCCCTGAACACAGAAGACGCTTGGTTTTGCATAAAAACACACCAGCATGGAACCAGAAAAGATGAAGGAAAGGCAGAAAGGAAAGGCTTGGGCTCAAATCACCTTTTGGCTTAGGTAATGTAAGCTTGTATTGTTTGCATTCTCTGGGAGACACCCACAAGACAACTGTTTTTAAAACTTTGATCTCTTTTCATAGCCATTTATGTGACATAATTTTTAAAAAGATAAAGATTAAATATTTATTAACTACAATGTTAACTTTTTTCTTTTTTTCAGAGTATATAGAGATGATAATAAAATCACTGTGCCAGAATCTGTTCCCAGTAAAGTTACGAGGACTCAAATCAGTTAACAGTCCCCTCAGCATCGCTGCAGGGATTCAACACAAGAGCAAAAGTTTATGTTTCTGATTCAGAGAATGAAATCTTTTTGACCTAACAGTTAAATGGTACTTTATCTCCTAAATGCACCCAAAAACTTGACACCTTAAGTTCACGAGTGCCTATAAAGAGTTCTGAAAAATGTTCAAAGGTAAGTCTGTAGACAAGACTGTACCTTAGGCCACATGAGGTGGGTGACCCAGTCTATGAAGGGGGCCCAGTAAAGCTGCTCCTTGGAGTACAACCATGGCTCCACAGCTATCAGTTGTAGGAAAAGAGGAGCATGTGATGGACCATTAGACTCCTAAATCCCCTTCAGAATGGAAACGCAGTGGTTTAATTCAATTTACCCTTGCCACACACAGCTAAAATAGGACATAAGCACTCAGTTAAATATGTTTAAGTGCGTTAATTAGCATTTTAGCATATGTCCAAATTGTTAGCACTGATGGAGATTAAAAAGGAAGCAAGAGTCGTATAAACTCCAGATATTAAAGTATTCAGAAACGTTTTAACAGATAGGGAGTTCAGAATAAATTTGTTGTGTAAAAATATCTATTTGCACTCCCTTTTTTCTCGAAAAAACCCCATAAATGATTCTGTGGAAAAAAACAAAATTGGGATTTTATTTATAGCACATAAACTTTGGGAAAATATTTCCACTATATTTCACAAAGTTCCACAGTTATTACAATTATAAAAAATTGCCGGTAAAGAATTACCACTGGAGGCTCTACGTTTGTCAGTGGAATGGAAACAAAACTACTATACATGTATTGTTGAAATAAACCAGAATAATAAAACATTATTGGGAAACCCATTTCAGCAGCCAGTAGGAAGAAGAATATATGCAATTACGCTTTCAGAAAAATAATCTGCAACAACTGTTATTTCAGGTTTAATTTGTTCTACACAATGCAGCCTTTGCCAAAAAGATCAATCTAGTTTATTAAGTGCTTACCAAGAACACATGCACACACCCTAAACAAGCATTTCACAAATTAGTGAGAACAAAAAAAACATTATTACACTGTATGAAACGTACCATGATTCTGAATAAAGCAAGCAAAAAGGCTAATCTTAGTATTTCACAGAAAATTAACTCTTCATTCATAAAGAAGAATGTGTTTTGTTTTAATCACAGATTTTTGTCTGGAAGTGCTTACTTCAGTTCTACAGAGCTGGAGGAAATACTACAAGGCTTGAATATGTAATTTCTCTTCAGCCCTGAAGGAATGGAGTTTGGAAAGAAGACACAAAGAGCCTAGCCTTGTAGTCAAAGCAAGTGGGGGCAAAAGACCTTCTTACCTTCTGTGCTAAACAGGATACTAAACAAAAAAAGATCTCATCACTAAGCCAGTTGCTGATGTTTAGGAGACACTGTCTGAGCAATGCACATACAAGCTGAATGTAACCACCTCCACCAGACTGCCAAATAAACACTGGTACCATTCTCCACCTCACTTTTCTAGCAACCTTTTTAACAAAAGATCGCAGATAAGCTCATAAAGTGATGTAACTTTCCCTCTGCAAGTTAATTTATTGTTTTGTAAGTTAATTTAGTTGCCTATTTTGCAAAAAATACTATAAACAGCAGCATAAGCAATAAATTGGAGTGGCAGATTTCTCTAAATCAATTTGCTAATGTACATACCACTCTGGGCTGCTGAAGTGAATTGATAAGACACAGCTTTTATTTAATATCTCAAGAATCGCATAGAGCTAAACTGAGCATGACAGGATACGTCCTGAGTCATTCATGATTAGAACAATAAAAAGCAAGTCAAGTTGGGTGACACATAAACATGCATCAAGCCTGTCACCTGATGAAGTTGGTGGGTTTTTTGTTAATATCAACTTACATCAGCAAGTAGGGGAATAGAAATGTACAGCCTGGAGATTACCAAAGTTCTTCAGTTGCTCAGGCAGCCACAAAGCTGCATCCTGCCCTGCCCTGCCATATGTACCTGCTGAACATCCAGAAAAAAGGCTGCAAGTGGAACTTAAAATGACAAAGACTGGCTTCAATTTCCCTTCCTCAAAGGCAGCAGGAAACACTTGCTGAAAAATCAGACAGAAATGAGTAAAAGGACACTACTACAGGAAATGTTTCCGTCAGTATAGCTTTGAAGTCCTCTTTAAGGTACTATGCCTTCACCTACAAGCAATCCTCAGCATTTCAGCATTTCACATTCAATCCTCAATACTTCTTTGTGAAATATGTCCTCATTACATAGGGGTGAGAAGTTTCCATCACTCTCTACCAATTTTTAAACTGTGACTTCACAACTTAAAAAAATAGGGGAAAAATGTTTTAAGCTTATATACCTATGGCAGCTTCTGCTTGAAGTTCAGTATTTTGCATCTGTCCCTTAGCTGCAATTAGGTCAGAATTTCACATTTTAATCTCTCCCATAAATGCTGAAAGACAGCAGCACATGAATAATCCCTTGCTACTCAATTTCTGCCCTTCACACATCCTGCCAGAGTCTGACCACATTTCTGCACCTGCTGAAAATGGCACAAGCCAGTCTGAGCCTGTCCTTGCAGCTATATGCATACATTGGTTTTAGACTCCAGTTTTAATTTACCCAGGGGAAGAAAAGTCTCCCATGTCTTTATTTACAACACAGGTTTTTTATAATGTGCTTCACAGTGGCGACAGGAAAATTGGAAAAGAATTAGAAAGGACTTAGAAAGGAGTTAGAAAGGAATATTGCAGATCAGTAGTTTCAATGTTTTATTATGAAAAATTACACACACACCAAAAAAAAAAAAGATTGAGAGTGCAAAAACCTGTAGTAGGCCTGTGTTTTACTTGAGGTGGTGGCCTGAACTGCTCTGAAAAAATACTAAGGGGACAAAATTTCACAGAAGAGGTGAAAATATCTAGCATTTTAATCCAAAAGAAACCAGGCTTTAAAAATGTACATATGTTGTGCTTACAAAAGAGTGTTCTGATAAAAAAAAGGCAAATGTTGTCATAAAATAAATACTGCAGTAATTTTCCCACAACAAAAAGGAACTGTCAATGTCCACTTCTGACCCTTGCCAGAACTTCACTTTTATCCTCAAATACATACAAAGGAAGACTCAGAAATAGCTATAGGTACCTGTAATCCTTCATCCACTCTCTGTATTATGGCCACAGTTTTCTCTGGAGCAGCATGCTTCAAATGTTAATCACGTATAAGATGACATGCTACCAGAGTTGAGAACTGCAAAGTTTGTAAGAGATTTCCAGTTACACCTAAAAAAAGTTAAAAAGTTATACTTCACAGTCTTGATACTTTGAAAAAAGCACTGCAACCAGTGGCAACAGACAAAGGTCTGCCAAGAAAGAAAATTAAGTTTCTCCAGCAAGTATTGTGCTCTTACAGGTTTTAATGAACTACATAAAACCAATCAATAAACTGATAAAAGCTGCAATCAGAAGTCACCCATAAAAACAAGAAATACAATGTGACTGCTGAACTCAAGTTTATTTTCTTCCAAACTCATCTGGAAGCCAGGAATCAGTCCTTCTGCATCAGGAACAAGACTACTACCTCTCTTCCACCTTTGGTTTCTGTTGTTTACCTGCCTCAGCCCTGAAGGTTATGAAAAGTGGAGCCCATAGTTTTTCTGATCCATTGATAGTCACACTTGATAGCATTTGCCTCCAGAAAAGAAAATGTGGGGAATAAATACTGATCTATTTGGTGGATTTGTTAATCCCGTTTACAAGAATTCCCAGAGTGCTTGGACACTTTGCTGTGTATCACCTTCAATCATTTACCTCTTCTTCCTACCTAACAATTTCACAATACATCAAAAACAGCAATTAGCTCAAGAAATATAAAGTGTTTGTTTAAGGGAAACATTTTAACTCATTTTCACTACCATGAAAAATGAGCAGTACTCAAGATGCAATTTCTGCAGATTGACACAACAGATTTTAGTGTTTGAAACAATAGACAGAAATATTGCCCTTTAAAGATAATACAGAACGGCACAATTTTAACATCCCTGAAAGAGATGAAAAAACAGTGCAGTGGATTCAGTGGCAATGATATTATCAAGTTTCAATTTTGAATCCTTACAAAGACAGAAATTCAAATAAGGACTGTTACTCTCTCACATTTTAAACCAAGTTAAATATGATACCCAGTAATTCTTTCTCAAGATAAAGAAATGATTCATACTTTATCAAATCCCAGTTGCTGGAATAGAACAATCATCGGTGAAGTAGAGTACATATAAGATACCTTTCTCCCTTTGTGATCTAAAGAGTATTTTGTTTGTTAAACCGACACACTAAAAATTAAAGTTTACTAAAATACTAAGAGTGTATAAGTAGGACACATTTTCTTTTACTCCAAATTTAAATCCAAGTTTCAGCCTCAGGTGGCTCATGATTTCCTCATGCTCAAGATGGCAATGCCACAGACCTACAGAAGCACCAACTGTAAACTTCCAGCACCCTGTAGGTAAGGGCAGCTTCCCACCAGAAGTTTACACCATAGATGGCAGTCAGTGAGGAACCCAATTCCCTTTCTCTGGAGCATGTTGCCCTAAGAGTACAAGGGACAGTGGCACAGAGCTGGGGACCTGAGGAGAATATCCAACAAGACTGGACATTCCGCAATTCATATACATCTCTGCCACCACTCAGATGATACTGATTCCTACCTGTATTTTTTAAGTTAAAGACTTGCTGCAGCAAACAACTCAACAGGAGAAGATTCTTGATGCAGCAGAATACTGCCTTCTGAAGAGGAAAAACGAAAAAAAGACTGCAGTTCCAAATTCTATTGAGGAAAAAATATTGATATGAATTGTCATTACTCATAATTTCAATCATTGCTCATCATAACTACCTCTGCGGAAAATAACTGTTCTGATTTCAGCATTTCTACAATTAGGATTGCTTGCTATTCTTCTTTCTAAGTAAAGGACAATGAAAGAATAGGTAATTTAAGTCTTTAACATGTGAATACCTGTCAAGTGGTAGTTTCACTACCTCTAAGGAAATACCTCTAAAACAATCATGTAGTTTACAATTCTCTTTTTAGCCTTCCCAAGAAGACACATTTGCAAAGCAAAAGCTAAGACATTTGTAAGACATGCATGCTTGATATGTTTACAAAAAATCTGTTGTCCAAGGCAGCTGGATACACTAAGTACATCTTGATGTTCAATTCACTTGCATGGCATTCCCCTAGTAAAACTCCTTCCAGAACAGACAGAATCTGAGTCAAGCAACACCTAATGGCATTTATCTTTAAATTATATCAGCATTATTGAAGTTTTCACACACTCTTCATCTAAAAGGGATTTCAATATGAACTATATTTTTATATTAAAAAAAAAGTTTAAGACAATAACATAAAAAGCAGAACAGGAGGAATGGAGCAAGAACTCCTGTCTGGTTAGGAAATGTAGATTTCATGGAACATTTTCTAGTGTGTAATTCCTGTGGGATCACCCTTTGTGGAGAGCTACTATGAACTGCATTAATTTCAGACAAATGCTCAAGACACACCATATGTTAAATGTGCTTTTCATGATACTACACCTACAAACTCTACTAAGAACATCTAAAACATGGAAAAAACATCAAATGTAAGCAAATATACGGGATAAATAACTCTCTAAGCAGATTAACCATGTGATCAAAGCAGTTCTCCTTAAACAGGTTCTTATCAAAAGAGGAATGAGTCAGAACAAGACTGCTTCACAAAGCCATACCAGTTTCACTCCCATGAACCTCTACTACAAATATGTCTGGGCCAGAAACATGGATTACACACTCACCAGTTATGGTGTACGAGGCATAGAAGAGGCTGTCCCTTAATCCAGCTACTCTTGCTTGTCCCATCCCTCTATTGACAACAATTTTGCGGGCATTTGATAAACTAAGCAATGAACTTATCCACATTAAAGCAGACCCCACTTCCAAATGACACAAATTTTTATTTTCAAAGAACGAATGCCATCCCAGACCCAGCTTACCACAAGGCTGACGAAAATGCAGGATTACCCCTTTCATTACCTCTGCCAATTTTTCCCTGCTCAAAGCACACGGAAGACTTCAGTCCTAGACATACAAAACCTCCAAGATAAGACTTATTCTGAACACTCCTTTGAGTCAGAAAAAGAAAGCACAGTTAAGGGAGTAGACCATGCAGCAGCATTTCTGTCAAGCTGCTCATCTTATTAGAGATACCAGTAGTTCCTTGGGCAAGATAAAGCACTCTGTTTCACTTCCTCCACTACATTGCCACAAAGTCATATTGGTATCAATCATATTCTCAACTTTACACTCCTCAGGCTAGTATCATGACTGGTTTAACTAACACTTCAACTAGCCTTTAGTGCCACCTGTTAGATATCTGGTAAATCAAATCACCAATACCCAACTTCACAGTGAATTTAAAACGATAAATAAGTATTGCAACTAGTGCAAATTAGTGGCAGAAGCCAGTACTGGTCAAATGAAGAAATTAAATATTGTGGTCAAAACTGTGAAGAAAAACCCACACTCACAAAACAATGTATGTTTTTTCAGTTATAGCAGACAGAGTGAGAGACAGCAAAGCCCCATTTCCATACCCTGTTCGATGTGGATTTCATGGATTTCTAGCCTTTTAACATGGAATAATTCTATAGTTTACCAAAATGCAGTCTCTGGATTTGTTAATTTCATATTTCTCTTGCTGGGTCTGCAATCTCGCCACTCTTTTAATCAAAAAGGTTTCAGACAAGCATTTACATGAAAAATACCCAAATTCAAATCTTAACACTTTCACCCACAAAAATACACAAAGGTTGGGTACATTCTTGTTTCTATGCATAGTTTGTGAATAGTTTCCCACAAACTATGATAATTATTCCTTTTTGTAATAGCAGCTTTCCATGACAATTAGAGACTTAGTTGTGCTATTCTGTCTGCATTAGAAATTTGCCAGAAATACAAGAAAGGTGACCTTAAAATTACTGAACTACCTACCAACAGTTTGCAAACTTTGCGCTTATGTAGAATCATCATGTTTTCCACAAAAGAAGCAGAAAATGCTGGGAGGAGTAGGATGCAAAATAGGTTTGATGACAAGGAGATAGCTCAGACTGCTTCCTTTGTGTGAGCTTCAGTGAAGATGAGAGAGTGTGTTAAAAAATATACTTCAATAAAAAGTGAAGTCAGTTTGAAATTGCTGATTTACTTATTTAAATGAGTCAATTTTCGCTACCATAACACACCAAGTGTGGATGAAAGCAAGGGGAAGAGAAGTGAGAAAACATTTTTTTTTTTTTTTTATGTCACCAACAAGGGACACAATTACTTTTACCACCACAAGTATAACTTCTGCTCCTGAACACAAAACCAAAGTTGCAGTAAACTAGCTACAGAATAACCCAAGGAGCTGGGTAAATACTCAGCGCTGTAAAAACCCTGCCAACTCCTCAGATATTAGGACCTGAGCAAGTCTGTTCAACAGCAGTTAAAGCACACCTGTGTGTACTTCAGTCGTACTGTTAAATACCATCCACAGGCACCAAACACCACTTTATCTTAACTCTGTACCTGTAAACAAAGTATTCAAAATCGATGCCATTTTTCTGCAGTCTAAAGCAATACAGAATTTCTCTCAATATCCACCACAGAACCTGCGTAGGGCTCATGTGATACAGCTATAAGTCAGACTTTCTCCAGCTCTACTAACTAACCTAGACTGTACACTCAGAGACTTTATAGTTTTGTTACATTCACAGCTGTTCTGCATCTAAAGTTGACTCCCTTCCAAGGGAGAGCAACCACAACAGGTAGAAGCAAAC
This sequence comes from Cinclus cinclus, assembly GCF_963662255.1. Taxonomy (NCBI): domain Eukaryota; kingdom Metazoa; phylum Chordata; class Aves; order Passeriformes; family Cinclidae; genus Cinclus; species Cinclus cinclus. The sequence goes on from NC_085084.1 coordinate 49,562,325, forward strand.
TGATGCTTGAATACAGAAATATCTGCTTTACAACCTAAATCCATCTAAATGCTTCACAAAAGTGGAAAAGCAGAGCAGTGCTTCAGTGGAGAGAACTGGCTATCAAACTGTTATTTTACATTGTGTCGAAGAGAGTACTTAGACTAGTACTTCTTTTCAAAAGTTCAACTTGCATTTATGCTCAAATTACATTTACAGCTTTTCTAATGTAGGGTATTCATACACTGAGGAGTGATGACTCAGTCAAAGCCATGATCCCCAATACTGAATATGAAGCTGGTTTGCCTAATCTTCTGACATCTCATATTGTCATTACCTTCCTTCCTTCAACCTCTGCAACAAATAAATCAAAAAAAGAGCCTTGAGGAATTCATTGTCTAGTGGGCAGGTAAAAATCCAATCATGGTTAAAAAGAGATTGGGAAACTAGCTATTGAGAGCTACACCAAGATCCTGCCTCAGCTGAATTTTGCTTAGTTCCACACAGAGCTGCCAAGCACAGAAAAGTGTATCGAATCCCCGATTTTCCCTGACTTTACAATGTAATTGCTTGTACCAGAGAGCCAAGATCCCATGGTGCTGCAACCACTGCATGCATAGTTAGTTATACATGCATTGTGAAGGTTTGGGCACACAGGTGGCATGGATATTACCACAAGGTAAGAAATTTTGCTTTGGTTTACCCCAAAAAATCCCACCCTGGTTAAAAAGCAGTATTACCCTATTGTCCATTTCCAAATGGAGGACAGAGGCTGAGAAGATCGACTACCACAGGCACACTTCCTCAATACAAACCAAAACACTGACTGCATTACCACTGAAAGGTACATTACTGTAACCTGTTAATTGCAGCTGGGACAGAAGATAGCAGAATTCACATAGGAAACAAAAGGAGGACAAAACTGCCATGGGATAAAGTACTCTGCCCCAGGCACACCACCCTATTAGACCAAGACAGATACTTCTAAGTGACTCCCATGTAATAATATCTCGCCTCCCATTTCTTAACACACTGCTGTCCAAACAATCCTGCGTTAAGGGCAATGCTTCAGGAACCAATATGACTTCCACTTCCCAGACAGAGATCTGTAGCAGTGAAAGTCACAGGTGAAGTCTCCAGAAGATATGTAATGGGATTTTAAAAAATGTCTTAGCAGAGTAGACACACAATTTTGCAGAAAATTAGCAAGAGACAAATACTCAAGAGGATTTTCTAGAATACCTGAGCACATGGGAGCTTCTACCCTTACTTATAACTATGTAAATGGAGCTTTGCATCCCAAAAAAAAAACCAAACCACAGCACATTACCCCAAAAAAATCCCAAACCGCAGTCTTCAGCATCTAGTCTCCCCACTCAGGAATGATGCAGTGATGAAGTCACCAAAAATGCACACAAGTTTCCATCTTCAGCACTAGAGCTACCCACTAACCCTGCTGAGTCTTGGCTTAATAATATCAAGTTCTTTGCCATGCAGCTCACAACTCAGCCTTGCAAAAACGTTGCCCTTGCAACTCCTGCAGCTCAGGGCTTCTCCAGCCATGTTCCTCAGAGAGCTAAGAACCCTGCCAGCCTTATTCACACATAAAATACAGCAGCAACACATTAAAAAAAAAGTGGAGATCAGACAGACTTCTGTGTAACAGCCTAGTGGTCAAAGAGTTTATACATTATATATACATTACTTACACTCTTTCTTTACTTCACTTTCCCTGTCTAACAGGTTTCTGTGAAAAGTGGAATTACTCCCAGTTCTTCCCCAGGAGAAGGAAAGACTCTTTTCCAGTCCCTGGTTAGAGCTAATATACATGAAAGAAAACACCACAGGCTAAACCATGTAAATAGTTTTTGGGCAGAGAATCTGACCCAGTACAACTCATCCAGCTGACCAAAGTCTTTCCACGAGGAACAGCACATCATGCACCTCTCCTCTTCCAGCTTTACTGGACAATTAAGAATCTCATACAAACCTGAGTGATTTCTGTTGGGCATACCTAGTCATTTTCCTGTGAGAGAAGAAACATGGCTCTTGCTAATAGACAAAAAAAAAAAGCTGAACTAAGATTAATCAGGACTCCTGTCTTCTGCAGCTTTTGTGTAAGAAAAATCCATACTATGCTTATATTTTGACACAAACATTAGGTGCCACTTTTCGAAAAGTGATCCTGAAACTACTAAGCCAAGGCAGCATGTCCTGACAGCACCAACTTTGGCAACTTCAAGCAATGAGAGATTTGAGACACTCCTGCAACTTCAACATTCCCCTGTGAAGTACACTCCACATGTGCTAGATTTTTTTTGGTACCGTGCTGAGTCACATAACTTACACCACACACATCAAGCATTTGTCTGCCCTTGTTCTGCAGCCCAGTGGTGCAAAAGTGCCCAGAGCACTGCTCCCATCTCACTGCAGAGAGTAGTCAAAGTAGCTTATCCAAAGTCTCATGGGAATTCCTTGACAACATAGTACAGAAACTTGCACTAGCTTCCCTCCAAGCCCCAGATCCTGCCAGCTGCATCTCATCCACCAGAGAGCTTTCTGCCTTGCTTTAAGTTAATACAGAGAGGCATTTCTTGTGTCTACAGATTTTCAGGCCCTCCAGGTCTGTCACAAGCTTAAAAAAAACCCTCTTGACCCTTAACGCAGTGCATACTTACAGCTGCATTTTTCTTTCAAAATGTGTAAACTAAGATTATCCCAGGATTCTTTCACCTACACAAAGCGATGTTAAAAATCAAGGCTTTAGATGAAATACACACTTGAGTCCCAAGCACAAAAAGAGAGCTAGCAGCAAGTAAACAAAGGACAAAAGATAATTCCCTACATTCATAGGGCCTATATGTCCATTTGACTGAAAGAATATTTGAAAAAAAAAAATGTTGCATATGCAAAGAAGCTAGACATTTTTATCTGCAAAGAAAAGTCTTTTGTCTTTCCATGGAGGAAGGTTCTTTAGGTGTATAATAGCAAGGCTGCTAATGTCAGTTTTAAAAGCATCTTGTATACATGCTTGAAAACTCATCCTCAAAGAGAATCCTACAACCTCAGAAAGAAAAAAGCAACCACATGTAAGCTCATGGGGCCCTCTTCTTGTACAGTCTAGTGGTGTTGCTGCTTTTTACATCTCTATAGACATGATCAAGCCTAAGAACAAGAACAATTTTTATCCTTGGTAGATTGTGGGTTTTATGAGAAAAAATGTGAGAAAGAAAACATGCCCCAGAAACTTCTAGGGTGTCAGAGGCACACAATTTTAAGACTTTTTCTTATGCTGCCAACAGCTGAAACAGGATGGATTTTTTGGTGTAGAGATAAACCAGGGACCTTTGTTGGGGGGGAAGAAAACTAACTGCCTTGTTACATACAAGACACAAATGGAAAATGTTCCATTTATGTTCTCCACATTTAAGACACATTATTAGATTTGTTTTCCACCTTAGATGAAATGCAAAGGAAGCAGGGTATCACTCTTGAATTAATTAAACCAAGACATTATACACCATTTATTTTTCAAGAATAAATACATAAAAATAACACTAACATAAAAAATCCTTTGTAATTTGGATGAAGTTGCCAAAGATATTTCTTTAATACAGCAAATAAGCAGGAAAGCCTCAACAATGCTTGGTTTTGCTGTTATTGTAGATATTGTTCAGGCAGAGACAAAAAGAAAACACACATCTTGCCACCAGAAATTAGAAAGTCTGATAAAACTGCAAATAAGCAACATGTTCAGACTGCAACAGCCTTCTGCAATTAGACAGCAAGTCTACTGGTCAAATTGAGTGTTGGAATAGACAATCCATCCTTTGTTAACACACTGAGACAAGCATACAGGGAGTGTTTTATGCCCCAAGTCCTTCAAACCTTGTGTTATTCAAGACTGTGGATGCATATTACAAGAACAGGCACCTACTTTGTATCTAGTCACACGCTCTACAAAATCACAGAAGCCGGATATTAGCGGTATAGTAGCTGACTCTCTTACACATCAGCACAGTGCCATCTTTTGAAGAGTCCACTAAAAAGTGGATGGTTTTCATATGAAGTCAAAGGTACTGCAGGAGTAGGAGATGTGAGATGAAAATCAATTAAACAGCTTCCTCCAAACATGCCCTTTTCTTTGCCTTCTCCCTCAAATGGAAAAGTGTGTTTTGGCCAGGTTTGGCCTTACTCTCTTTTCTTTCCTTCTCCAAATGTTATCACAAGACCTCTTCTATTTCCGTCTTCTGTCTCCAAATACAATTAACAGAATAGCAGACAGGAGGACAGCTCAAGTATCTGTGGTGTTATATCTCCTGGTAACCTCTGGAACATAAGGACAATGGAAACTCCACAGCAGTTAAGGCACTTCTGGACTTTGTTACACAGTGAACACAGGTTTGGAAGGAGTGCTCTTCCTTCCACAGCAAACACATATATATTTAATATTCAGTGATTCTCCAGAATCTCTCATCTAATAATGGATGTTAATTAAGTAAATCTTAGATCACACCCCATTGCACACATATCACCAACATTTCAGCGAGAGGCAGAGGCACAGAAATGTTAGGAGACTTTTGCAAAGGGCTGCAGAGGTCAAAAACTCAGTCAGAGAAACTCCAGCTGGTAATTTGTCACATGCCCTAAATTAAAAATGGCCTCTCCCCTGGATCTATGGCAAGCAAGCCCCTGGAGAAACATCAGCAGGTATCTAGAGCAGGGAACAGAATAGCAACACTGCTTTTCTCTGCAGATCCATGGTGCTTCGTGAAGGACGAGTACTAAACTTTTGCCTCCTACTGCCACCATAAAAACCCAGTGGAGACCCACATCCCTCTTAACCAAAACCACAACAGTTTGGCTCAGCTGCTGGACTCAAATGCCCCCATGAAGTCCATGCTGCCACTGGCTTCTTGGCTGTCATGCAGCAACATGGTGGCTTGCCCACTTTAAACTTACAGCAGGCTCTCCCAAGGCAGACAGGTGAAAACACAAGGACAAGCACTGTCAGCCGTAAGTGAGCTCCCTACCCCAAGCCTTAGCTATGTTGCACTAGTTGTTTTGTTTCCCTTGCACTTATTAATAGGCAAGTGTAATTGGAAAACAGCACTATGCCTTCAAAAAGAAGTCAAGAATCATTTCAGATAGGAGGCATGGCTGAAAACTTATTCACCCCTGTGAAAGGGTAGAAAAGGAGTAAAGTGGCTATCCAAGATAAAAACTTTGCTCAAAAATTTCTCTATTTTCCCACTGGTTTTAAAAAGCAACATTTGAATTGCCTGATAAATAGGAGAAATTGGTTTACCAGCACTTGTAAGTTACTGAGAAAGAGAGATTAACCAGATATCTAGATATTTTAATCTGGAAGCCCCATTGTCTATCTCATTATAAGGAATGTCCAAAAATGAAGATCCACCTCTCCTGTCTGGAAGCAAAAATACTTGAGAAAGAAAAAGTATGATCGAAATGCCTTCTCTTTCTTAACCCTCAGCTAAAAACTCACTAAGTTTGTCTTATGAATAATTTTAAATAATACTATCAAGTATTAACATGGTAAACGACAGCATCAGTCATGAAGCAATTGTCAGTGATGTCCTGTAACCCTGACTTTGCCAACTCTGAGGTCTGCACCATCCCACAAGAGTTCTCCCACCCTCTACATGGGCCTTACCACTGTGCCAGTTCAGTGGGCTTCAGGTCACCTGCTCCTCTCTCATCCCCAGCTGAGCCTGTTGCAGTAACCCCATGGGCACCCCTGAGTTCTGAGGAAAACAATTGCCTTGAGGATACAGCAGACCCAGGCTATGCCTTTTTGCTGTTGTTCCTGGTTTTAAAATTGTCAGCGTTAAATTTCAAAAGCATTTGCTGTCACTGCCTTCAAGTACCACAGTATTTTATTAACTATTTGCAGAGAAGCATTGGCCTTGCTCTGATTTGTTGATTTAGGGGTCAAAGTAAGAAAAGAAAGGTTATGCTCTCTGAAGCACTGTTCTGCTATAGTATATGTGCACCACAGGCTGCACCTATATTGAAACGCAGGAGATGTCTCAGCAGCAGCTTCATCATGCCCTCTCTGTGGTGCTACTGAGTCCTAGGGCTATCACTTCTTTCTGGGGTAAGCTAGAACAGTGTCAGAGGGGGTTTTTCTCATTTGCAAAGTCTCCAAACAGCCAAGCCACTTCCATAAGCAGACAGAGTAACATAAAGAGGTTTACTATACTTTAGATAGAGGAAAAAACAGCATTCTTAAAATTAAATGTTCTCAGTAATCATACAGAACATGCACACAGTATGTAATACCAAAAAAAATCTAGTGGCAGGGCCTAGTGTTATACAGATTATTTATAAAATAAAGGGGACAAACTTTTATTTCTGCTTAATTGTGAAATGTTCCACCAAGCTTTTTTAAGGAAACACAAGAAAAAAGAAAAGCACACATTCTCACTGCCAGTGTTTCACATCCCAAATGTAACAGTGAAAAGCTTTTCTCCTTTGAAGAATTTGAATCTTATGCAGCAAATGTCAATGTACTCTGACTGTGTAAGATTCTGCAGAGAAGTCATTTAAATAGACCAAAAGAGAGGCCAACTCAGAAGATCGCCACTCAAAACTATATTCTCTGTTTCCTTTTAACACATGAAGAGCTGTCACCACCATATCTCTGCCACCTTATGACACAAAAATTTAATCAGTTCTAGAAAGATTCTTTATGTATTTTCAGTTTGTTACTATTTTTCCTTAGAAGAGTGCACCTGACATATTTTCTGAGAGCAGGAAATGATGACAAAAATTGTCCGCTGTATCTCATACTCAACTTCATTGGCTTTATCCTAAATCCTGGTATGTTTTACTCCTTATTTGCAAAAAACAAATAAAAAAAAAAAAGGAAGAAAGAAGCATGAGACATGAACAGTTTGGCAGCTTAAAATCAGAATGGAATTAAAAACAACTCTAAATTTATTTTGTTTATCTCATTATTAATTTTCAGGCAATCTCATGATATTCCAGTGACTGGCATGACTTAATATTTGGAATTGGCAATACAGCACACCATACAACTACATAACCATAAGGAGACCGTTTCAAGTTTACTATGGGGATGATAACTTTGATTTGCCTTTGCACATTTAAGTGCCTTAGCCATAATACCAGTGTTCACTACCAGAGTATTATGTACCTCTCCTGGGCTAAGAAAGACAATTTTTATGCCTAATCCTATCCATATAGTCAAGAAATCATTATTCAGAGTTCTATTTATTATTTTTGACATATTTCAGTTATATTTTAAATCTATTATTTAAACAAAAGAAATATGGAGACTTGCTTTTGATATTATACCAAAACCATTTCTGCTACACTGAACTACAGAGACAGCCACCACTAAGACAAACAGTTATCAGGGGAAAAAAATCAGAAGTACTTGAAGTAGAATTACAGAACAGACTGGGTTAGAAGAGACCTTAAAGTTCATCCAGTTCCCCCACCCCACCCATAGGCAGAGACATCTTCTACTAGGTACCACTGGAACTGTATAACTATTACCTTGAACCAAGACAAAACCTGTAAGAACACAGATAAACAGAAAGACAAATATGTATTCTTAAAACAAATTCATATTATTGCATTAAAAATAAAGGTTATTTTTTAACTTGAACATTCGATTTCTGACACAGAGCAGCATTACTTGACTACAGATAGGTTTGGCTTCCAGATACACTTTTGTCACCTGCTAGTTTAATGCAAGTATCGATTTATATACCCTGCGTTTCACATTATCATCTCTGCTCAACTCCCACTGCACCTGCTGGAAAAGCACGTTTTCTGAAAGTCAGTGACAAGATGTATACAATCTGCAGACCACAAAAGTAACTTCTTTAAACAATTATAATTGTACTGTTCGCAAACTTATCCACATTTTTGACAAGCCAAATTCTCTATTATATCCATGAACAGTACACCACAATTATCCATAAAAAAAAGAGAAAAAAATAAGACTAAATTGGTAACTGAATTCTCCATGTCTGACAGTCTCGATGTTAAAATTTTTTCACCAGTTATAATGCACCCAATCTATGGTATTCAATGTGATTGACCGGTGTAAGCACCCCCCTCACATTTAGTAACATAAATCAAAATCAGAATCTTAAGGAGCTTACAATGGCAATTATTTCACATGCCTGAATCCTTATGTTTGAAGTTATTTCCTTAACTGAGACAAGCAGCCAAACACTTTTAAACCAGCTTTACAATCAGCTCTGCAGTCTTAATTCTACTTTCCTAATGTCTATTTTTTGCAATGAAAGACCTCCTCTAGGAAAACTGGTAATGAGATCAGTGAGTGTATAACTAAAACCTGCACCACAATGCACATGCACAATAGGGCAGGATCAAGTTTACACAAATGCTGTAAAGCCTGGGCATCCCAGCAAAGCAATACTTCACTCTGAAACCTAACTGCTAATTAATGTTTTTTTCCCATGCTGAATGACCTCAGCACTTCTTTTTTTGCCCCTGGAAGGATGGCAAATCTCACCGCACAAAATGGTGCAAAAGCTATTTACAAAATGGTGACGCAGCTTGTCTCTCTCGGTGGATAGTAAGCCCTGATGGTTCAGAAAGAGCCTTATGCCTGTGCCATATTTCCAGCCACACTGGACAGCCCAAAGAGCAGTGGTGCCAGGCAGGAGAGGGAGCTTCTCACTGCAAAGGTACACATCACCTTTCTCCCTCCCTCTGCCTTCCCTCTATCACTGCCCCAAAGGGGGCTAGGGATTCTCACTGGAACAGTCTCCCTTATTGCAAGTTCCTTTCAATAAAATTAAAAGAAAAAAAAATAAAATGTAAGGATTTTTTGTTAGGGAAACTTAGGTGACCATAACCACAGGGTCACCACTGGCCTCCTCTGTAATTGAAAGTCAGGCCATGAACTAATTCAGTCAGTGAGGCAGCATCCTATCAATTAGTATCCTTCAAAGGCAGAAAAATGCTTTTATGTTTAAGCACCGTAGAGTACAGCCTTTTGCCAGTCAAAACAGAGCATATGTCTTAATTTAAACATTTGCTCAGCATGTTTTGTGCTACTTCCTGTGTCTTAAGCATCTGTCTGAATTTGCCTAAACAAGTGAGAGTAAACGACACTTTCCTTTGCTGATGAACAGCAAAACCTGGATGATATGGAAGTTCTTGTCATCATGCATGCTATTCTGCAGTTGCAAGGGGAAAGGTTATTTC